>NW_027286852.1:1790000-2005000 GCF_022747635.1 Hetaerina americana | reverse complement strand
TAAAGACCACAGAGGAAGAGACGAGGGGTTTTAGTCGGTGGGAGTCCGACACGAGGGACAGGAAACATGAGGGTTTCATGTCTATCAGTGCATAAAGCATTTCCCCTGAACTCTTTAAAAAAAAAAAAAAAAAAAAAAAAAAAACACACACACACACACACACACACACACACACACACACACACACACACACACACACACACACATCCCTCCTCGGACTACAACCTTGAGGTGGTGGAAGGGCTTCTGCGTTCCGATGACCTGTAGAGGTGTGCCGGCGGGAGTAATAATTATTGCTCCAGGTAGGGTCACCCATGCCAGATAAGTCGAAGGTTAGGAGCCAGACGAAAGGTAGTCCACGCAGTGTCTGTTCCTCAGTGTGACGGCTGCAATGGCGTCTGACCCCAGTGGGGCGGCCAATAAGTGATGGTGTCACGTTAAAAATACTATTTAGCCAGGCAACGGGAAACCACCTCAATCATCATTCCCAAGATTTAAATGATGGATACTGTAGAGAATATGAGTACTGGCCACTATGGGGCTTGGCCCAATCGGCCGTGTGTCGTACCCGGTAGCGGGGGAGGCAAGGCTTTCGCGGTCGTCATCCCACGAAGGCCTTAGGAAGCAAAAGCGAAAACAGTAGGGTAGAAGTTGTTGAAGAATAAGACCAAATTAGTTAGAATAGGAACTTGGAACGTTAGGGCAGTGAGGACAGGAAAATTAGAGAATATTAAGAGAGAGATAGGAATAGAAAGTAACGATATTTTAGGGCTGTGCGAGGTGAGATGGAAAGATAGTGGGGATTACTGGAGTGATAAGTATAGAATAATATACAGCGGCGGGGACGAGAGCCAACGATGGGTTGCCATAGTATTAAATGAAGAGATAGGAAGAAGCATATTCAACATAGAGCAGGTAACGGATAGAATACTACTAGTCTAGATAAAAGCAGAACCGACGAACTTAGTTATTATTCAGGTATACATGCCACCGAGCAACCATAAGGAAGAAGAGGTCGATAGGATATACGATCAGTTAGAGGACATGATCGCGTGTGTTCCTTCAAGGAAACATTTGATAGTGATGGGGGATTGGAATGCGATGGTAGGCGAAGGTAGAGATGGTGATGAGGTCGGGGACTACGGTTTAGGCACGAGGAATGAGACCGCGGGGAGAAAGCAGTTGAGTTCTGCAGGAGACAGGGGTTAGTGATCACCAACACTTGGTTTAGACACTACAAAAGACGCAGGTGTACATGGAAAATGCCAGGTGACTCAGAAAGGTAACAGCTAGATTATATTCTGGTTAGACAAAGGTTTAGGAACAGTGTGATAAATTCCCACAGCTTCCCAGGAGTGGATGCGGACTCTGACCTCAGACCACAATTTAGTTGTTATGAAATGTAGCGTACGTTTCAAAAAGATAAGGCAGGGGCGGCGAGTTAGAAAATGGAATGTAGAAGCATTAAATGGGTTGAAAAGGAAGGAGTACAAAGAGGCGGTAGAGAAAATCATGGAGGATGATAAAGGGCTTAGTACTATCGAAGAAAAATGGGAAATGATCAAGAAAGGGTTGTCTAAAGCCGCAAAATACACTATTGGAACCGTTAACGCTAAAAGGACTAGGAAACCATGGATCACGGATGAGATAATTACAAAGATGGATGAGCGGAGAAAATGGAAGAATGCTAATACAGAATTAGGCAAAATTAAGTAGAAGAATTAAACAATCAATTGAGGCTGGCAACATATAAAGCAAAAGAAGCATGGTGGAAGACGCAGTGCGAGGATATGGAAAGTCTGCAGAGGAAGGGTGAAATCGGTACGCTTGATAACAAAGTTAAATCTTTATCGGGAAGTAAGAAAGGGAGATCAATGATAGCAGTTGGAGATAAGGCGGGTAAGGTATTAGTTGACGCAGGGAAGATCCAGGAGAGATGGAAGGAATATATACAAGAACTGTATAGTAAAGAGCTTAGACCGACAAAGTTAGACATAGAAAAGGAACATGACGTAGAGGAAGATAGCTTAGGTCCAGGCATACTAGACAATGAGATAGGAAGGGCATTAAGGGAGATGAAACTAAATGTCCGTGGGGGTGGATAACATTCCCGCGGAACTATTGTAATGTCTGGGAAAATGTGGGAGGAAGAGGCTATATGGGCTGATTAGTAGTATTTATAAGGAAGGAATGTGGCCGAAGATTTTGTTGAATCAGTTTAGTTCCTTTTCCGTGAAAGGTAAAGGCTACATCATGTGAGGACTACAGGACGATAAGTTTGATATCCAACGCATCTAAAGTTGTTCTCAGGATCATAAACAAAAGGATAGAGAGTAGGGCAAATGATTATTTAGGGGATGATAAGTTTGGGTTTAGGAAGGAGAGAGTTACGCGTGATGCCAATGCAGTAATGAAATTATTAATCGAGCGGAATAAAGAACACAACCAGGAGGTATTTGTCTGTTTCGTAGATTTCGAAAAAGCGTTTGATCGAGTGAGTTGGAAAATACTAATGAGTATTCTGAAAAAAATAGGAAAGATTGGAGGGGCAGGAGGCTAATGCGCAACCTGTACATGTCTCGGACTGCTCAGGTTCCGGTGGGAAACGGGGAGTCCGGATAGGCAGTGTTAGGAAGAGGTGTAAGGCAGGGTTGCCAATTATCACCGTTGCTGTTCAACCTGTATGCAGAGGAAATGATTAAAGAGGCATGGGAAGAACTGGAGGTAGGAATGAAGGTTGGCGTAAAATTTGTAAAATCAGTTAGGTTTGCTGATCAAACTTTAGTTTGTCAGTCAGACAAGGGGTTGCAAGCATTCCTTGGTGAATTGGAAATTCAGTGTGACAGGTATGGGATGAGAATAAATATTAATAAAACAAAGGGTATGCGATTTTCTAGAAAGAAAAAGGCTAAGCTAAACTTTAAAATAGGAGGGTAAAAACTAGAGCAGGTAGAACAGTTTACGTATCTCGGAATGGTTTTGGACCAACACGGTCAAAGTAGTAGGGACGTAAGGAGAAGAATTGCGCTAGGCAAAGAGGCTTTCCAAAGGAGGAGGGATTAGATGACAGGGACGCTGAGTAAGGATGTTAAGAAAAGACTCGTAATAACTTTGATATGGAGCGTAGCTACGTGTATGTCCGCCGCGGAAACGTGGTCATTGAAGTAGGAGGATAGACGTAGACTGGAGGCTTTTGAAAAGTGGGTTTGGAGAAGAATGGAGAAGGTGAAATGGTCGGAGAAGGAAACAAATGAGGAAGTACTTGGAATGGTGGGTTGCTGGGAGAAATGCTGCAGAGGCTGGAAAAGTGGATGAAGGTGTTATTGACCGGCAGCGGGATGTTGAAGACTGTAATTGAGGGAAAAATGTTGGGCAAAAGAGGAAAGGGAAGGAACAGGATAGGGATGTTGGACGGGATGAAGGGAAGAAGAAAGTACTCAGAGCTGGAGAGGGACCTGATGTATATTAGGATGTTGTGTTTTGCTAGGGGTCACAAATTATTTAATTATTAATTGTGTCCATCCAAAAACTTACCTTGACCGGTAGATTACCTATTAATAATAATAATAATACATGCAAATAGAGAGACACCCTCGAGGACACTCGCACGTAATCAGAAATATTCGGGGTGGCAAGGGCACCTTCCTTAGCGGAAAGAAGGAATTGAGAAGGGTGTCGTCCTTCTCCACAGTATTAGCGATCCCTAAAAGTGTTTACTTTTAAGAGGACCTGCAACTTTAAATGATTCATGGAATACGAGAATCACTGACGAAGTGGAATTAAATTTGTTATTTAAGTATTACATTTAATATTTCAAGTGTGTAGATGAAGGACGTATTTACGAGATAGAGACGGCAATACTATAAATCTTTTCCTGTTCGTTGTGTTTATTGGATTGAGACCGAAAACATTTTCGCAAAAATTGAGATCTTGGCGTCATTTACTACCGCATCGTGCAGGCATGATTTGGTTTGGAAGCCGTTATTATTTCCTGTTAATATTACCCACTTCCGAAACGCAATCACAGACCACGGGACAATTCCATTTCCCCCATCCCTCCCCCCCTCTTGTGTGCACCTCGGAGCGGATTATTCATCCCTCCACCTTGAGAGCGATTCGTTCCTCGGGGAAGTAATTCATGTCTAATGGGACCGAGACACGGTTTGCATTTGATTTCTTTTCTCGTTTCTCTGGTGGTCCTCCCCGGGGCCTTCGCCCTCAGGGCACTTGGCGTTGGTTCACTCGGCCCTCGCATGACTCGAGGTTGAAACAGTCAGGGACAAGTTCACTCATCAAGCCCCTCAAAAGGTCCCGATAGGAGGTCGCCTGCCTCTTTATTCTGAGCGAGGAATCGTTCGTCCGAGGCTTATATATTTTAGTAATTAGATTAGGAATGCCATTCATATTGATAATACAAGCACTTGATTATTTTATTAAGATCTCCAATAATATCCGAAAGGCAAGCTATTGAACTATTATGTGTATTATAACGAATAGCGTTGGTTTTGAATGGACATGGTCTCAAAAAACATCATAGCGTACCTGACCTCCCCGAATACAAATCAATATGACATCCATCATTACTCTAAGTGGTTCTTTTACTTCCTTCCTCCCTTCATTCCTGCCAACATCCCTGTCCTATTACGGCTCCTTCCTCATAAGAGCGGTGCTCTTTCCTCCCTCCCAAAACATTTCATCGAATTGCCATGCATCGATCTTTCATGCCTTCTTGAGATTTCTCCCGACAATCCGCTCTCCTCCCACAACATGCCTATCGCTTCATCCTTTTTTCCTTTCAGTTCTTCAATTTCTCACTTCCCATCATTATCCACACCCACTTTTCAAAAGCCTCCAATCTACTACTATCATCCTCCTTTAATGACTATGGCCGCACCGGACAAAACCACGATCCACATCAAAGTTTTTACAAGTATTTTCTTAATATCCTTATTCAACGTTCCTCCCTCCTTGTGAAAGCCTCTTTGCCCAGCGCAATTCTTCTCCTTACGTCCCTACTACCTTGACCGTGTTGGTCCAAAACACTTCCGAGATACGTAAACTGTTGTACCTGCTCTAGTTTTTGCCCTCCTAGTTTGATGCTTAGCTTAGCCTTTTTCTTTATAGAAAATCGCATTAACTTTGCCTTAATAGGTTTTCTTACTAAACTTGATATTCCGGAAATCTGGCTGACTTTATGAATTCTCCGCCTACTTTGAGCTTTCGTTATGCATTGTATCAATGTTTTTCTTTTCTGTATTGCTAACAAATATGATTTTGTCAGGTGTTTCCATATTTTAATTTTATACACGATTCAATGAAGTGACTGACATGCATTTCCATTTTATTTATTCTGATTACATCATTCTGGGGACCCCGATAATTCCTCTGCTGAATATCGAGTCTCGGCGAAAACATAAATAAGTTTTATTTCAAACTGAGACTTAATACTAATGCCCATTTCAATTTTCATGCTGGCAGATACTTAAGTCTAAGTATAGACACAAAAAGGCAGAAGCCTTCGGCAACTCTCCCCGATGCGTCGTCTCTCTCCGTCGTGTTGTGCTTGGAGGCGAGTGGAGGAGGGGAGAAAACAAATGACAGAAATGCACTCTCTCCCCTCTCGCTCGCTCACTCGATGCGCCTCGCAGCGCGACGTTGAGTGTGTCCCACACCCCCCTGGGGCTCACTTAACCCCCCTCCCCCGCCACGCCCCGCACATTCCCCCGGCCACTCGACGTAATTGCCACATTCACTGAGTCTTTCCCTGCGCTTCGCACCTCCGCCGCAACATACCCCTTCCACTTTCAACCCCCGACGCACCCCCCCCCCCCCCGTAAACCGCACCCTCCTTCACTCCCCCCTCTCCTTGCCTCCTGCGCCATCGTCTCCCGCCTTCCAGACATGTCCCGTGCAAGGTTTCACGCAATGAACGGAAGAGAGAGGGCGTCGCCATTGGATGCCTTCCGCTGGGAAACTGCAAGCACGTGATGTGCTTGGAAGAATTGAAATGTTTGAAAAGTAGAAATCGTTGGAGTTAGTAGACGCCGGCGCACGTAGAGGGGGGAGTGGCCCAAGTCGGTGACGCTGACCACAATGAGAGGTTGCTTGGGACACTCACTACAGAACCTATTTATGCCAGGAATCCATTTTATCGAGCACGTTTCGAGGCCACGAGGGAACGCAATACGTGTGCTGCAATTAGGTTTCAATGCGCGACGGCTGCATTTATTGATCCAACTGTTGGCATGAGAAACATTGTTTTGCTTTCCTGAAATTGATTTAAAATTTTGCTTTTGAAGAAATTTTAAACAAGGTGAAAAAACTGAATTTATTAAATAAATACGTGTTTAGCAAAGATAAGCATCACGCGCGACAGTTCAAACTAACCGTAATTAAATGATCAAAATGGCATAAATGCCGGGGTTGTGCAGAAAGTAACGTACATTTTGAAATAAAATATGAACCAAATGACAAGATAAAGTTTTATTATATACTTATTTGAAAGACACATTCTTAAACTACTTTTCCATTTACAATGGCCATTCAAATGGAGACATTTACCATAACGATGCACAAGCTTTTCAATTACATCTCTGAGGAAATCTGCCGCAATACATTTTAACCACTTGTTTACACCAGTATGCAATCCTGCATCACTGTAAAGCTGGCCACTACTAACGAGAGATCCGCGAATCAATGATTTTTTAGTGCTAGTTCATCTGTCACGTGGCTAGGCCGAAAACACTGCGCTCCACGTCGTGAACATTGGTGCTATGGCCATTTAAAAACTGAATATACCACTGCCTCACTCCACATTCCCTCATAACCACAGAAGGATGCGTAGTACTCACGGTGATCTATCGGGAGATATCTGGGGATGAGGATCGTTTTATTCTAGCGCAGGATTTAGATTGCATTACTAAATGTTGGTCTAACTAGGGATTGACGCTAAATTATAATAAATGTTCGGTGGTATATTTCTTTAAAAGATCAACGGGATTTGCTTACAAATCAGCTGGAGGTGACCTAGCAGTAGTTGATACGGTAAAATACCTAGGTGTCACATTCACAAAAGACTTAACTTGGGGGACTCACATATGTAAAGTTTGCGGTCAAGCATATAAAAAATTGGGATTCATTAGTCGCATTGTCGGCAAAAGTGACTCGAAGGTCAAGGAACGTTGTTACCACGCTCTTGTAAGGCCTCATTTAGAATACACATGCAGCGTGTGGGATCCGAGTGAAAAAGGCCTCATTCGGGAAATTGATAAGGTTCAACGCCGGACAGCCCGTTTTGTTAAAAATTCCTACGATAAAACGCAAAGCGTCCCTGGAATGCTCATGGATTTGGGGTGGGAATCATTGGCAGAGAGACGATTCAATGCAAGATTGAAATTATTAAATAAATTCAGATCCGCATGTTTCAGCACCGAGGTCTCGCAAATTATTCGTACTCCTACATACATTGGTCGCTTGGATCATGCATATAAAATTCGGGAAATAGATAATAATAATAATAATAATAATAATTGGGCCCATTCGAGCAGGATCGGGCAATTTATTGTTTCAATTTCAGTTTGTTTTTTTTGGGGTGCCTTATGTTTAAACCCCCAATACAATATCGTTAATTTTACAAAATACAAAATATTTGTTACATGTTATTCCTTTCCGTTGCTCTCCCCGTTCTTACTTTATCTTTTGTTGATAAATCTTTACAATATTTTCCTAATCGGTTCCTCATGTAGGTATTGCCCAATTTGTTGGACGTTATGCAAATATCCAAGGATAGCCTCCAGTTCGCGTCTTTCCTCGGCATAAATTGGGCAATAAAGGACTCCGTGTATTGCCCTGTCCTCCTCCATCATGCATTCACACGTCCCCTCCTTTTTTTTCCCTATTTTCTTGAGGTATGATCTAAACTCCCCGTGGCCCGTTAAAATTTGCGTAATACCGTTGTAAGTTTTAAAGTTGATCTTCATTCTTTCCTTCACGCTAGGTAAAAATTGTCTGGTTGTTTTACCCTTTTCTAATGTTTCCCATTCCCGTTCCCACATATCCAGGAAATACGCTCTCATAAAATTCCTGTTCCTGCTCCATTTCTCAGTTGGAGACAAAGCTACATCTCCCAGAGTAGCCTCTTCCATCTGCTTCATCCGTACCTTAATTCTTCTTTCCTCTATTGAGAACGTTATCGGTTGTATCGGGAACTAGATGCCAGAACTAGCCGACTCAAGGACTTCTTCCCACGGACACTATGGGATAGCAACTGTAGGGTTATAGATAGCAAAAATTCCACTTGCCACCCTCAGAGTCTAAAAAATAATTAGTTCTACTTAAATGCATGCTCTTCCACTAACCTTATGTGTTTTGTTATAACAACCCATTCTTTCCGAATGAACTCATTCGTGTTCTGTTCATCTGTTTTTAAGTCTCCCTTTCAATCCCTCTTCCCTCCCGGCGGGGGGAAATTCCTGCTACCTGCAACGTTGGGTCGCATTTCCTGCCTTTTACAATCTCCTCGTGGGGTAGAGTGTTTTGTGGTGCATGTTCATGTGGTAGTGGTGTTTCACATTCTTGCTTGTTGTGTTCTGGCTTGCGTGTTGTAGGATGGCTTTCGTGCTTCATCATGGGGTGCAGTTTTTAGTTGTTTTGCGGTATATGTGTTTGCATGAGTGTTGGATGAAAGGATTTTTGCATGAGTGTATGCGCTGCTGTGGGTGTAATTTTCCACGTTGTTGTTTTGCATGTGGCATTGTTCCTTTTTACCGTTGGTGACCTAACACCCTCCGCCATACGCCCTTGCGGCGGCTTGCGGGGTATTATGTAGATGTACGAGGGTCATCCGGAAAGTAGTACCCGTTCGTGAAATAAAGACACAAAAGTAAATATTAACAAACATAAAAAATTTTATTTGAAAGAGGATACTTTAAACTACTTCTCAACATAATCTCCAAGCAAATTAAGGCATTTGTCATAACGTGTGACAAGTTTCTGTATTCCTGCTGCATAGTCCTTCGCCGCCAGCTCATTGAGATACGCGAGGGACCCATCTTGCACAAATTTTTGCATAATGCAGATGGTGTTTAACAATTTCATGAACAATTGTTCGAGAAACATTGGGAAAATGCTCACAGATGTCATCAATTGCGACGCGCCGATCGTTCCTCACGAATTCGTCAACTGAGCTCACCAGTTGGTCTGTAATGACAGACGGTCTCCCCGAACGCTCATCGTCGTGTGTGTTCCCCCTCCCCATGTTGAAGTTGCGACACCACCGCCGAACAGACGACTCGTCCATTACATTGTCTCCATACACCTCCTTTAATTGGCGATGAATATCACATGGGCGAACGTTTCTTGCATTGAGGAATTTAATCACTGCCCTCACTTCACAACTGGCGGCGTTCTCAATTTTTTTAAACATTGTAAACAATCACAGAAACAACACAGGCAATGCTAGCGTCACGCAACTTGGCTCAGAGAAGGCAGACAAGCCACTGAAGCTATCTGACCTCGTCCAGCGGCTACTCGCGTCGTCAGCACTTCATGCGGCACGAACGGGTACTACTTTCCGGATGACCCTCGTAGATGAGATATGACCTAGGTTTTGATGTTGGACGGTGGTAAAGTAATGCCTAGGGAAAATAGGAATTTTTCGGTCATTGTTATTGTTATAATAATAACTTTTTGTTAATATCCTCTTTAAAACAAACCAGCCTGGCGAATTATTACTCTGCCGTTACTTTTCATTTTGGAAGTGACCATTTTTCAAGCATACTTTGACGCATAAAAACAAAAGGGCGTGGGCGATGACTTTTTAGGAGTCAATTGGCGTCGTCGGCCCAGGCATCCCGTCAAACATCAGGCGCTCGATAAACATCAAACCAGCGTCGCCATCATCCTGGAAGTTTTAACGTGCGGAAGGGCGACCGCGAGCCGAGTAACCGGAGGACTCTGGCGAAAAATCTTCTTTGTGGGGACGTAATCGAAACTTGATTGGAATAGCGAGTCCGGCCGTGAGAGACCGCTGCCCCGCGCTGGCCTTCCCCTTTTTCTCTCGGCATCGCGCCCTGTCGGTGAGAGCCACATCGATTACGCCTTCGATGACTCACGCTCCGAACCATCGAAATAAGAAATAAAAATGCTGCCGGGAACACTCGACTGGCGTGAAAGGAGAAGGTTGGTTACCGAGTTTTGTAATGAACGCGAACGCAATTCGGACATTTTTATTCCTCCGAATTATCAATTTCTTGAAGCGTACAGGTATAGGTGTATTCGTAGGTGCATGTAATGTTACATGATAGATATTTAGTTCCATATTTGTAACTTAAAATTGTTTTCGCACTGAATACGGATCTTTGGATGTAGATTTGTTTGAAAATGTTGGTTTTGCGTGTGATTTTATTCCCTTTTACGGGTGGTGACCTAAAACCCCCCGCCACACACCGTTGCGGTGCCTTGCGGGGAATTGTTTAGATGTCTCGCGTGCGTTCGGTGAAGTTCATTACTCACGGCCAGGGGACTGACAAATTCCAGAAGCAGTCAACAGCAATGTGTCTTGACAAATAATTAATGTTACCTGGCGGGCCACGCGAGCTTTGACCAAGATACATCCATCCAAGTACGAGCACATGCTGACTCCTCTTGATTTGGAAACGGATGGGAATGGGGAGAGGGAGTTCTATTGTTCACATAGCGCGTGGCAAAAGTGTCAATCGTGTTAAACAAATGGGAAAGTGGTACATTCCACTGTTCATTAGCGTGCAGGCCGTACGCCCCGCCCCGGCCCCGTGCGAATGGCTGAAGGAGAGATGGCGGATCGATCCGGGACTAACAAGTTCTTGCGCCGAAGTACTATAAACGGTGGTGCTGGCGGATGACAGCACCACCGTACCTGCAGCCCCTACCAGAATGATAAACAGATGAACAGAACACTAATGAGGTCATTCGGAAAAAATGGGTTATGATAACAAAACACACGAGGTTAGTGGAAGAGCATGCATTTAAGTAGAACTAATTATTCCCTAGACGCTGAGGGTGGCAAGTGGAATTTTTGCTATTTATAACCCTGCAGTTGCTATCCCGCATTTTCCGTGGGAAGGAGTCCTCGAGTCGGCTAGTTCTGGCATCTATTTCCCGAATTTTATATGCATGATCGAAGCGACCAATATATGTAGGAGTACGAATAATTTGCGAGACCACAAAGATCGGAGTTATATGGGCTAGCTTCCAGTCGCGAGGCATTGAGCCTTCTTCTATCGATTTTTGAAAAACAATATGTAAAAACGGGGCAATGTCTTCAGCTAATTCCTTTCATATTCTAGCAGGTATTTCTTCCGGACCAGGTGCCTTGTGTGCTTTGATACTACGGAGCAGATGTACTATTCACTACCTGGTCAAGGTGAGATCGCTCATGTGTTCCCCGGGTGGGTGTGGAGGATTGTTTGTTGCGTTTGTGTTTTTATTGTAGAAGCTCTGGAAAAAATGGTTTAATATATTTGACTTTTTCACGCTATCTGTAATGATTTCTCCATTTTCCGTCTTCAAAGAGTGAACAGTAGGACGTTTACCCTGTATTTCCCTAACATAGGACCAGAATGACTTAGGATTTTCCTCAAGATATTCGCCAAGCATTTTAGATTTAAAAGAGTGTAGTGCTGTGCGCATAATACTTTTCGTCTTACTACGAACTTCTTTTAGTTGCTGTTTGATCTATTCGCATAAACTATATCGTCACTTTTTAAACTCTTTTGGAAATTTGACTGTAGCTTTCTTTGCCTTCTTAATGCCGATCTGACTTCCCCGTTGTACCATCTAGGTTCCTTACTGTCGCATTTGAGTTTGGACGGGATGTACGTCTTCATTCCTTCGCGTAAAATATTTAAGCAATAATTCCAAGTGTTCTCTGTATTGGTTGTCAGTGTTTTTGTATTGTATTGTGGTAATTTTTCTTTTTAAATATTCTCGTAGTCCGTTGTTCGTCGAGCTTGTGTAGGACATCTGTGTTAGAATCTGGGGGTCGATAAAATGAACACGCGAATAGGCTTCTGCCATTGTAGTTGTTAATGTTGCGCCAAAAGGTTTCTATATCATTTACGTCGCATTCATATCGTTGCCTAATAAGATGTGACTTTACAGCAATGAATACTCCCCCAACCAATGTAATTGGTCTGTCCCTTCTGTAAATTGTGAAACCGTTTGGAAAAAACTCATTGTTTGCTATGTCTCCCGTGAGGAACGTTTCATCTACTATGCCTGGGTTTGTACTGACGAAAATATGTTCAATTAGTTACTTTTTAGTAGCTAGTAGTTAGTTTTTTTACTTCCCTAACATATGGCCAGAAAGCTTTGGGGTCAGCGTCCAAGTTCTCGCAAAGTACTTTGCGTTTAAAGTCTAGTAAGGCGCTACGTAATTGTGTTTTGGTTTCAATTTTAGAGGATCTATATGTGTCCCATAATTGTTTATTCTCAGGGGATGATGTGTCCACGCCTGCCCTCTTTACCCTAGAGTGTAGCATTCTCTGCTTTCGTAGGGCTATTCTTACGTCTTTATTGTACCACCTGGGGTCGCGATTTGCTTTAACGTATTTTATAGGGGTGAGATCTATGATGCCTTTTTGCATAATATTGACAAATTCTGTCCAAGTTTCTTCCACGTTGGCATGACTTAACCGGGTTTTGAACTCGGGCAGTGAAGAGTTTAATTGATTGGCAAAAGTTTCAAAGTCTGCTTTATGGTAATTATAAATTTTTCTTTTTGGTTTAACAATCTTTTTTATTTTTAAATCTAAGTGGATATTGACTGCTTTATGGTCACTCAAGCCCCCGTCAGTTGATACACTATTAATGCGTTCAGGCGTGTTTTCAAGAAATACGTCCAGTATAGGCTTTCCACGGGTAAGCATGCGTACTTCTTGATGGAGGGAGTACCTTTGAAGCAATTTAATCAAGGAATTACAGGATTCGCGATCGCGGGTCCCAGATTTAACGCTTTTGCTGTCCCAATCTATACCAGAGGGGTTAAAGTCGCCGCCAATTATGTTGATACTGTTATTGCATATTCGTGTAAAATTGTAAATTTGATCGTTGAGGGTATGAAGTGTTTTCAAATCTGTGTCTGGAGGACTGTAGAAAGAGCATAAATTTATGTTGGGTTGATTGGTCCCTATTAAGGTGCACCAAACACTTTCTATGTTATTCTTTTCAAATGAAACTTGTCTGCTTTTAAAATGACTTTTCGCTGCCATGAAAACCCCTCCTCCGGGTATCTCTATCGTGTCGGTAAACTTTGAAATCTATTGGGGAAATTTCTTGGTCGTTTATGTTATTACACAGCCAACTCTCTGTGCCTAATACTATATCAGCAAAATGAGTTGGGGTTATGTGTTCGAGATCCGCTGGTTTGTTTTTGAGGCTTCTGGAATTTATAACAAGTATAGTTAAATTATTTTTATTTTGAATAACGTCCCTATTTGTGGCTGACTGTAATTTAGGACTCCTTTGTGGGGAAGTGCGTGTTACATGTTTTCTAAATCAATGCCAGTGCTGTCGGTGACTCATAAATTTTTATTGATAATATTATACCCGCCACCCCTAGATGTTACCGACCCAGTAAATGACCTCCCTTCTGTCCTAAAAAAGGTCTACAGTGTTCGAGTATCCTATCCGCTAACTTACTCGCCGCTTCCGCCGTGTAATGGACCCCAGATCGGTTAAGGGGAGTCCTGCAAGATCGGAGGGTTGGCCTCAGGTCGACGAAGGAGGCTCCTATGTCCTAGCTGAATCTCGATAGTCTCTGGTTTATGCCTTCCACTCGGCTCCAAACCAGAGACCCGCGATCCTCCCTCGGAACGATGCTGCAGACCGTTAGTCCCAGCCGAACCCCCTCGACGCCCTGGACGCGCTTCACCTCGGAGCTCAGTTCCCTAAGGGAATGGAGGACTTCCTCGGATCCACGGTCCGTGACGTCGTTGGTGCCCACATGGGCCACGGCCTGCAGCCTAGAGCACTTCGTGCCTTTGACCGCCGCCTCGATCGCCTTCGTCACCTGAGGGACTCCTCCGTTTGGTATACTCAAGGCGGTCACCCCTTGATCGACGCCTAAGCGGCGCGCCCTTTCCCTTAATGGGGCCATTAAACGACGGACATTAAGAGCTACCTATTACTACCATTCCTTCGCCCGGTATAATTCTTCTAGTGTTAGGATCCGACGGTTTGTGAGGGGCGCAATGAATTGAAATAGTCTAATAACCAAAAACACATCAAAAAAATCCCTTGGAATTCCGAAGTAAATACTTTTCAAACTTTTATCGGAAAATGTCTGACACAAGCGTTGTTTTTGCGCGGAGTAGTTGCGTTTCGTAAAGAAAGAAATTAATTGATTCAACATCTCTTTTTCTCATCTATTTTTATCAGTTATGATTTATGTTTTTATTTATTGCAGAGAAATGTTAAGAGGAGTGCGGATTGTAAGACTTATGCGTCACACTCAAATCCCGAGGGAATTTGAAGCAGGTCGTGGTATTCTTTAAAAGTTGTGCATTTGGATTGACCAAGGGCAAATCCCAATCTGAATTTGTGTTCCTCCCTACGTGTGTTGTTCCTGCGATGACGGTTGCCCGGCGCCTGAATGTTAAGTCCTCATCCGCAACTACATCTACGCGATACCCCGCAAGCCTACGTAAGAGTGTGTGGCGGGGGGTGTATGGTCACCAGCAAGGCATGCACAAGCCCAATCATGTCACCTCTACACAAATATTAGGTTGTTCATGCACTCGATAAATTTTAATCACAAGAAAGAAGGTAATTACATGGGATAATATTCAATAACAGGATATGTATACTCAAATCATGCTGTAGGAATGGTAAAAAAGTTGGGTATATTAAATTAATAAATAACATACGGAAATCGACAAAAGATATACACTACCAATTTAAGTTATGTCCTTAACGCCGTATCTATTTTGATCACTAATGATGCAAGCAGAAAGCCACCTTTTAAGTCTATCCGTTCCACTATCTGTTTTCCTGATTTTACGTCGGTGATCTAAACTACAATGGTAAGTGGGGGCCTGTAATATGTCCTTAACATCCTCAGATAAGTAACCTGCCTCAAATTTGCGCTGTAAATGTAATCTGCATTGCGCAGTAAATGTAATCTGCATTGCGCAGTTAATGTAATCTAGTTGACCGTAGGTTGACTACGGTCAACTAGTGGCTACCATCGTAATTCTGTCAATAGTGTCGTGACACTTTTACCTTGTTCATTACAACTTTTAGGAAAGCTAGCTGTTCTTCGTGCACTCGATATAGTACTAAAATTTAGCCTACTTCATGAGGATCCCATACATCCGCAGTAGACTCTAGGCGGGGCATAACAAGCGTGAAACGACAAAGCTCCTCGACCCTTCCAGTACAAACCCCAAGCATTCTTTTTGTGAATTCTTGCTTTTTATTAGCTATTCTGCAAAGTTCACGATTGTTTTTTCCCCAAGACATATCCGTAGTTATCGTTGCACCCAATGATTTTACCGATCCACGTGTGCTATGCTGACCCACAAATAAGCAGCCTCTTTCTCGTCGTCATTTTTGAATCGAAAGGCGTAATCCACGGAGACTCTGAGCCTCCGAGACTGACAGTGCCCTCGAGAGTGCTACGTGGGAGTTCTCAAAAGTCTGCGGATCAGAGTGCAGCAACTTGCCAGGGAGGAGATCTCTGCCGATTGGAGGCCGCACCACCACGCCGTCCCCCCGGCCCGCCTCCCTCCTTACGTCTCGTGGCCAAGCACGAGTGCGGGGGCATGCTTCCTCAGCCGCCCTACGGCCCCCAACCCGCCCCACCGCCGAGCGTCTCTTTGTTTCCAAGAATAAAAAGGAATTTGAGAGATCAATTTGAAAAGCTAGGTGACGCCAAAAAGGCTGTGGAGAGGGGCCTGAAGAAGTTCGCGTCGAAGCATTCCTGGGAGCGTACTGCGACTGGCAGACCGAAGCGTCTGGAGATGAGGGCGTTGTTTTGAAGAATTTTAGTACATTGGACTTTGATCTGCAAATATTTTCTCTCCCTGATTTATTCTCCTTGTTTTTGGGGCAGACCCTGCATTCTGTATTGGACTTCTCCGCAACGTTCTTAAACTTCGACATCCTTTTTAAAAAGAGTATATTCACTCCTTTTGTCCACCGAATATCGACAAACCATGTCAATTATTTCCATTCTCGCAGTTCGCCCATCCCACATCTTTCGATACATGCCACTTTGTCTCCGTTCGCGGCCATTGCACGATAGCACCTCGTCCCTACTCGAGGATGCGGGCAATCCCTACAACTCTTTCTTAACAAACGAGGCTACGCCAAAAAAAAGCTCAATCTCCCCTAGGCAAAATCCTGCACCGCACTGACACCACCCCACCCCAGATGCACTCTTCGGAACAATAGAATCTTCATTGATTGCATCAATCTTATCACAGCCAACTACTCCGTCACTCACAAAATCCAACTGTGACTTCACCTCATTAGAAAAAAAGTTAGTCCATACCCTTCCACCTGTAAGAGTTTCCTGCAGTCTCTTTCAAACGTCAGCGGCATGTCTACATCTACATAGCACCCCGCATGCCGCCGCTAGGGTGTGTGGCGGGGGTGTTAGGTCATCACCCCTAAAAGAGAATAAAACCGCATACAAAACCCGCAAATTCATTCCAATCTACAACCACAAATTTGAGCATATTCATGCAAAAACCTTTATAACTTACATCCATGGAGATGCATTTACTATCAACGGACACGCACATGCACGCACGAATACACCTCATGCCTACTTAACGTTTAATATTGTTCTGCATTGCAAATTAAATGTCTTTAATATTTCTAAAGTGACTTTGGTTTCTTAGTATTATGATTACTGATCGCCCGGGGAAGTAACAAATATCTGTATCTATAATAAATAGATAAAGAACGTACTACGGCCGAGTGCATGGAAAGAAAGTAAAACCCAAAGCCGTACACTTAAGGGCACTTATAGGTGGAATATAGAAGGGGGTGGGAAAGTTATTGTTTGGCGGGAAGCCAGAGGCCAGTGACCCGTCACTCAAACAAATGAAATTTAAAATAAATAGTTCTACCAATTACTCCCTTGATCAGGTATTTGCACACCAAATTGACCTTCACAAGTCGCAACCACACACACACGCAGGGTTTACGGGGCGGGAAGCCCGACGCCAGTGACCCGTCACTCAAACAAATGTAAAATAAAATAAATAGTTCAAACAATTACTCCCTTGATCAGGTATTTGCACACCAAATTGACCTTCACAAGTCGCAACCACACACCCACACAGGGTTTACGGGGCGGGAAGCCCGACGCCAGTGACCCGTCACTCAAACAAATGAAAAAATAAAATAAATAGTAGTAGGGAGTAATTGTTTGAACTATTTATTTTATTTTTTCATTTGTTTGAGTGACGGGTCACTGGCGTCGGGCTTCCCGCCCCGTAAACCCTGTGTGGGTGTGTGGTTGCGACTTGTGAAGGTCAATTTGGTGTGCAAATACCTGATCAAGGGAGTAATTGTTTGAACTATTTATTTTATTTTACATTTGTTTGAGTGACGGGTCACTGGCGTCGGGCTTCCCGCCCCGTAAACCCTGCGTGTGTGTGTGGTTGCGACTTGTGAAGGTCAATTTGGTGTGCAAATACCTGATCAAGGGAGTAATTGGTAGAACTATTTATTTTAAATTTCATTTGTTTGAGTGACGGGTCACTGGCCTCTGGCTTCCCGCCAAACAATAACTTTCCCACCCCCTTCTATATTCCACCTATAAGTGCCCTTAAGTGTACGGCTTTGGGTTTTACTTTCTTTCCATCTGTATCTATCTTCACTATCCCTTACCTTGTCTTCGTGTTCCCACCTATCTAAGTAGAGTGGGGCCGTCATAATTCCTTCTGTGTCGTTGTTAAACACGTTTGTTCTGAACCTTTCTAAAAGTCTAATTCTCGCTTGTTCTCTTCGCATCTCAAGTGGCTCCCAGCCTAATTCCCCTCAAAGGCCTCCCACTCTCGTCTTCTCAAAATAACAATTTTTCACAAATTTGGTGGATTTTCTCTAGAACCTACATAATTCTTCCTGCCAAATTTTCTCCTACATTTTGCCCTTCGTTTGCCAGACATACCAAAACCCACAATACTTCCTTTTGCGCTTGCTCTCCCCGCGGACATACGTAATTTTCACGGCGTCGACGCCGATGACTGCTCTTCGGCCCACGACGGTTCTAGAGGAGTCCCTTATTCCTCCCTGGGAAATTGCTGGTGGTCCATTGCCCAGGTGTCTTGGGTCAATTTCCACGCGGCCCTCGACCTCCCCTGAAATGTAGTCGCACCCTCGAAATCTCTTTTCTCACTTCCGTGAGTCCATTTCAGCACTTGTCACTCAACGGGCGATGGAGTTCGATCGTATGGATGTGTAACCGGGCAAGAGGAGAAAGGGCTGCTCTTTGGCACAAACAACGACACTTACGGTATTGAAAACAACTCACTCTAGCGGCACTTCGTACACTAGCCCAGCTGGTTGACCAGCCCATTCCCCCACGTCTTATTCATAAATGCTGCAAAAAGTATGAAGCACTCCTCGCTATTTACCCCTGTACTTACAAATGTATCGGGTGTTCTTAGAACTTAAACGCATCTCGCCTACTGCTGTAAAATGTCCAAAACATATACATATCGCCTATTTTAAAGTCGCCGTTAGGTCGTGTGGCAAATATTTACGGGACATTACGTCCCCAAGCACTAGAGAAATAAGCAATTTATATGACGTGCGTCAAGTTTTCCTCTACCGTGGTCATGGATTCTACAAGAGAAAGGAATGCATGAGCATATGTAAATGTACACCTTTTCTCTAATTTTTATAGTGAATATCATTTCCCTTTACCCTTCATCTCATTTATCCTCTGTTATCTTTTAACCATCTTTTTGGTTGATCGCGTGGTATTTACGAACATGTAGATATAATTAGGGCCTAGTTTATTTCTAATTGGTCAGCGTTAAACTCGAATGTTTCACACTTAACAGTCCTTAACGCGCCCGTAATCTTCGCAGTCCAGTGTTTCCCTACAAAGATCTTTCAATAATAATGCGAAGCTTTCTACTTGTTTATCCTGACGATTCTTCGAAAAATGGGCAGTTTGCCTTTGCATTCTGTTCAATTCCGAAATAAAATCGCTCTGCAGATGGCCGCAAAGACTCGACTCTCGCCAGAACAAGATGAGGCTTTAGTGAAACCATGAAGGTGAGTTTCCTCTTGCGTCATACGGTATACTTAATCTCCGCTCGACATAATTATTCTACCAGGCAGGTCCAAACTTCCCCATCCCGTGCCCTTCTTTCTCTTCACGCCCACTTGGCGATTCCCACGTACAATGCCCGCAAACTTCAGTCCACCGCCCCTCCGCCCGCACACGGCACAGCTCCTTCCCCCGCCCCTTCTCAAGAGATGCATGCCAGTCCCCCTTCCTCCCCCGACTCCCTCCTCTCCCTCAGCACCTCCTCCTCCGTCCCGGGCTTCTAAGTTCCCATGATCCTCTCATCTGGGAGTGTCTGAATCCAGTAGGTTGGACTTTCTAGCGATGGTGTTGCGTGATACAAATATTGTGGAAAGCAACGGGAAATCACCTAAAATATTAATTAAAGAAATCATAATGGGCAATATTAATCAGGAAAAAACAGAGTAAAGACTTGGGAAATATGGTTGATTTGGAGGAAAAGGAAATTAGAAAACATGGGTCGGAAATTGGAAGAAAAGCGGTGATTATTCGAGCATAAGTTCCAAAGTAGCCAACGGTTCAGGAAGAGACTCGGGATGGGCGGCAAATGGTAAGGAACGAAAAGGAAACTGGAAGATACGAAAAAATGGAGTAAGTGATCGGTATGTGTGGAATGCTGTTCGCAGAATACATCTACATCTATCAACATCTACTTAATACCCCGCAAGCCGCCGCAAGGGCATGTGGCGGGGGGTGTTAGGACACCACCCGTGATTTAGAAAAGAAAAAAACCTAATGCTAGAACCAAAAATTCATACATTCACAAACAAAAACATGGCATACATTCATGCAAGAACACTTACATCCCACACATGCAAACACTCAAACTACATCTTACATACACATGCACCTGAAAGTATACCTAACAGCTTTGCAGGGTTTAACTTTGCTCCGACTTGTAAATTCAATGTTTTTAATATTTCTGAAGGGACTTCGGTTTCTAACTATTATGATTTCTGATAGTTCGGGGAAAGAATAAGTATTTGAATCTATCTGTCCTGGAATGTATCTCCCTTAGTTTATCTTTGTGGTCTGATCTACCTAAGTAGTGTGGGGCCATTATAATTCCTTCAGTGTCATAGTTAAACTCGTTTGTTCTGAACCTTTCTGAAAGTCTAAGCCTCGCTTGTTCTCTCCCCACTTCAAGTGGTTCCCAGCCTAAATCCTCTAAGAGACCTGTCACACTTGTGTTCTTATCATAACAATTTTTAACGAATCTATCGGATTTTCTCTGGATTTTATCTAATCCTTTTTGCCAAATTTTCTCCCAAGGATCCCAAATACTTGCGGCATATTCCAAATGAGGCCTAAGTAAAGCAAAATAACACCTCTCTTTAACTTTTTCATTACATTTCCCCACCACTGGATTTTGGAAGCCAAGTTTCTTTAAATCTGGTCCTCATAATGTCCTGATATGTGCTCCCCATGAAGGGCGTGGTGTTAGCACAACCCCCAAATATTTAACTTGATCTGCCGTAGTCAGTACTGAACCCTCTATTTCGTAGTTAATATCCTGTTCCTCGCTTCCTTTGCTCTAAAATTTCAAAAATATCTTAATTAAACAATATTAAGTGTTAATCCCCATTTATTGCACCTTTCCAAAATATTGTCTAAGTCTCTAGAGAGTAGCTCGCGATCTAGATGGCTCCTTATTTCCCTGTATATCACCATGTCGTCAGCAAATAACCTTAGGTTGCTACCAACGTGTGTGCTTAAGTCATTTATGTATATTAAGAACAGAGGAGGCCCTATTACAGTTCCCTGGGGGACGCCCGAAGTTACATCTCTATCGGTTGAGCACAACCCATCAATGACTACTATTTGTTTGCGGTTTGACAAGAAGTCTCTAATCCAATTAATTATTTTCTCATTTATCCCATGGTATTTAAGCTTATGTAACAATTTATTGTAAGGGACTTTGTAGAAGGTTTTTTTGAAATCCAGGAATACTGCATCGACTTGTGTGTTGTTTTCTCCCGATCTAAGTATATCGTGAATGAAGAGACCAAGTTGTGTTTCGCAAGATCTGCTTTTCCTAAATCCGCGCTGGTTGTGGATTAATATTTTCCTACTATCAAGAAATCTCATAATGTTACTGACAATAATGTGTTCCAATGTTATACAAGAGATCGATGTTAAAGAATTGTGTCGGTAATTGGTTGGTTTATCCCTACCGCCGCCTTTATAGATGGGAGTTATATGGGCTAGCTTCCAGTCGCGAGGCATTGAGCCTTCTTCTATCGATCTTACCAAAACAATATGTAGAAACGGGGCAATGTCTTCAGCTTATTCCTTTAATATTCTAGCAGCTATTTCTTCCGGACCAGGTGCCTTGTGTGCTTTGATACTACGGAGCAGATGTACTATTCCCTGCTTGGTCAGTGTAAGATCGCTCATGTGTTCCCCGGGTGGGTGTGGAGGATCGTTTGGTGCGTTTGTGTTTTTGTTGTAGACGCTCTGGAAAAAATGGTTTAAAATATTTGCCTTTTTCACGCTATCTGTAATGATTTCTCCATTTTCCGTCTTCAAAGAGTGAACAGTAGGACGTTTACCCTGTATTTCCCTAACATAGGACCAGAATGACTTTGGATTTTCCTCAAGATATTCGCTAAGCATTTTAGATTTAAAAGAGTGTAGTGCTGTGCGCATAATACTTTTCGTCTTACTACGAACTTCTTTTAGTTGCTGTTTGATCTATTCGCATAAACTATATCGTCACTTTTTAAACTCTTTTGGAAATTTGACTGTAGCTTTCTTTGCCTTCTTAATGCCGATCTGACTTCCCCGTTGTACCATCTAGGTTCCTTACTGTCACATTTGAGTTTGGACGGGATGTACGTCTTCATTCCTTCGCGTAAAATATTTAAGCAATAATTCCAAGTGTTCTCTGTATTGGTTGTCAGTGTTTTTGTATTGTATTGTGGTAATTTTTCTTTTTAAATATTCTCGTAGTCCGTTGTTCGTCGAGCTTGTGTAGGACATCTGTGTTAGAATCTGGGGGTCGATAAAATGAACACGCGAATAGGCTTCTGCCATTGTAGTTGTTAATTTTGCACCAAACGCTTTCTATGTCATTTACGTCGCATTCATATCGTTGGCTACTAAGATGTGACTTTACAGCAATGAATACTCCCCCAACCAATGTATTTGGTCTGTCCCTTCTGTAAATTGTGAAACCGTTTGGAAAAACCTCATTGTTTGCTATATCTCCCGTAAGCCAACTTTCCGTTCCAACTGCTATGTCTTCGTTTGTACTGACAAAAATATGTTCAATATCCGATATTTTGTTTCTAACGTTACGACAGTTTTATGTTATAATTTTAATTTGGTCAATTACTTTTTGTATTTCGGTTTTATGCGCGCTAACAAAACTATTTTGAGACGATTCGTGGTTAACAGAGACAAAAGAATTATATTCACTTGCATTGCTATCTGTTATGTATGTAGAGTCACCAATTTTATTAAATTTACCTGGTCTATACGTTCTCTTAACGCAAGTGTTTTTTGTTCTATTTTTTTGGGGATTTGAGAGGCATAACCTGATCTGAATTAACAAAAAACGCTGGATTCTACTCTATTTTTCCCAATATATGACCTACGCTCTTCCCTACCAGCTATGCTAAACCCTCGAAACGAGTTCGCGTAACCTACGCGCTACCAGCTGCAATGCCTCGGCAGTATAATGGACCCCGGAGCGATAATATTTATAATAAAGAATAAAAGCTACACCAATGAAGATACTAACAATAATTCGGCTTTATTCGGGCAAGGTTTGGACCGAGGCAGGGCTTATCTTGTTTGTTTGAGAGGACCACGATGGATTTCCATCTTTCAAATTCCCTGCGTTTTTCACAGCCTTCCATTATTACTATTATGATTAGGTAATCTACCGGTTACGGTAGGTTGTTGGATGGACAAAATTACTAATTCAACGATTTGTGACCCCCAGCAAAACGCAACTTCCCCCCTTACATCAGGTCCCTCTTCATCTCTGAGTACTTTCTTCCTCCCTTCATCCCGTCCAACATCCCTATCCTGTTCCTTCCCTTTCCTCTTTTGCCCAGCATTCTCCCCTCAATCACAGTCTTCAACATCCCGCTGCCGGTCAAGACCCCCTTTATCCACTTTACCCTCCTCCATAGGATTACTCCCAAAAAACCCCTCTCTTCGGCAACCATACCAAGTACTTCCTCATTTGTTTTCTTCTCTGTCCAATTCACCTTCGCCATTCTTCTCCACACCCACATTTCAAAAGCCTCCAATCTACGTCTATCCTCCTGCTTCAATGACCACGTTTCCGCACCGTACATAGCCACGCTCCACACCAAAGTTTTTACGAGTCTTTTCTTAACATCCTTAGTCAAAGTCCCTGTCATCAACTTCCTCCTCCTAGTGAAAGCCTCTTTGCCTAGCGCAATTCTTCTCCTTACGTCCCTACTACTTTGATCGTGTTGTTCCAAAACACTACCTGAATTGTTCTACCTGTTCTAGTTTTTGCCCTCCTATTTAAATGTTTAACTTAGCCTTTTTATTTCTAGAGAATCGCATAACCTTTGTTTAATTAATATTGATTCTCATCCCATACCTGTCGCACTGAATTTCCAATTCTCTCAGCAATGCTTGCAACCCCTTGACTGACTGACAAACTAAAGCTTGGTCATCAGCAAACCTAACTGATTTTACGAATTCCCCGCCCACTTTCATTCCTACCTCGAGTTCTCCCCATGCCTCTTTAATCATTTCCTCTGCATACAGATTGAACAGCAACGGTGATAATGGGCAACCCTGCCTTACACCCCTTCCTAACAATGCCCATCCGGACTCCCCGTTCCCCACCCGCACCTGAGCAGTCCGAGACATGTACAGGTTGCGGATTAGCCTCCTTTCCCTCTAATCTATTCCTTTTTTCTGCAGAATACTCATTAGTTTTTCCCAATTCTTTCTTTCAAATGCTTTTTCGAAATCTACGAAACAGGTAAATACCTCCGTGTTGTGTTCTATATTCCTCTCGATTAATTATCTCATTATTGCAATGGCATCACGCGTACCTCTCCCCTTCCTAAACCCAAACTTATCATCCCCTAAATAATCATTTGCCCTACTCTCTATCCTTTTGTTTATGATCCTAAGAACAACATTAGCTGCGTGGGATATCAAACCTATCGTCATGTAGTACTCACATGATGCAGCCTTTACCTTTTTTGAATAGGCACTAAAACGGATCTCACAATGTCTTTCGGCCAGATTGGTTCCTCATAGATACTACGAATCAGCCCATATAGCCTCTTCCTCCCACAATTACCTAAACATTTCAATAGTTCCGGGGGAATGTTATCCACCCCCACGGCCTTAGTTAGTTTCACCTCCCTTAATGCCGTTTCTATCTCATTGTCTAGTATGCTTGGACCTAAGCTGTCTTCCTCTACGTCATTTTCTTTTTCCATGTCTATCTTTGTTGGTCTAAGTTCTTTACTTTGCAGTTTTTCTATATACTCCTTCCATCCCTTCCAGTATGTTCGTATGATATTTGGTTACCGTTAATGCTTGAGGAGCCATGTTCTTTTTTCTGGGGTAAAGCTAGAGTTCCCGGGTATTTAATTAGTAGGGCTTGCGATTTACTAGGATTGATATTTCAATAATTTGCTTTGCTCTAAATATTTAGTTTTTCTTGATCATTTTGATGCACTTTATTTTGTCACGTAAGCTATTAAAAGTCGATAGTAAGTAAACATTCAATGAATAGGTAATACTTTCAACTCTCGATTACTGACGGCCAATCATAGATGTAGAGAGAGAACAAAAGAGGACCGAGTATAGAGCCTTGTGGGACACTGCGTGATACTTCAGCCCATTGGGAACAAAACCGTTGGTAATTGCCTTCCGTTACCAATTTAATAGGTAGGACGCAATCAAGTTGATAGTCGGTGGAGGAAAACCAATGCCCTTTAATATTTTTGCTAGAATATTTTTGTTAATTGGATCAAAGGCTTTGCTGAAGTCAAGAAGAACTAGCAATGACATCTCTTCTGTTTATTGCCTTTCTAGTATCGTCTGCTATTTTGACTAATGCGGTGGTCGAGCTTGTCAATAGTGAAAATCGGATTTAAGTTTATCGAAATTGTCATTATGCTCTTTAAAATTTAATACTTGGTCATATTCGAGCTCTATGCTCGTATAAGCTTTTCAAAAATTTTTGAAAGAATTGGTGGAAAAGAAATTGGGCGTAAATCTTTTCCTTCAGAGGTATCATTCTTCTTTGGATTAGTTTGCTCAGAGAACGCTTCCATCGACGGGGAACATGTTGCTGGAGCATCGATGAGTTGATACTGTTGTTGACGTAGAGAAAAATAAAAGGGAGTAACTTTTTGATAAAATCAAGCGGGATTCCATCCTTGTTCTTTGGACTTGATTCGTTTAAACGATGCATAAAATTTAAATTATGACATAGTGGAAAGTTTAAATTCTTCATCGTGATTTCTGCAGGTACTTATTGTTGAATCATATACTTGTAGGGTTCGGACTTTTATGTATTTAATTATATGATAAGGCTAAATTATAAGATAGGCATTATTCAAGTCTGCAGGCAGAAAAGTAAACATCAGTTGGTGGAAGAAATATGATTATTGAGGGAAGACGTTTCCGGTTGTCAGTGGGAGTGAGTGTTCGATCGTTCTGGGGGATTGGAATGGTTTGGCGGTAGAAGCAAAGGTGGCAGGGTGCTAAACTTTAGGATCAAGAAATGGCCATTGCGAAAATGACAGAGAGGTATGCAGGAGACAGGGTTATTATGAGCACTTGATTTGAACATCACATAAAACAAAGGTGTGCGTGGAGAATGCCCAGTAATTCAGATAGATGTCGGTTACGCAATTATGCACATATTTATAAACAGTGGAATCGAAGAGCAATGTTTCCCGAAACGCGACGTGGATTCTGATCTCAATTTCGCACCGATGAAGTGTAACACCAGATTGAAGAGGGTAGCGCATGGATGGCAGATGTGGAAATGAAACCTGGTGGCACTAAGCAGGTTGAAAATGAAGGCATTCCAGAGCGCAGGAGGAAAATTTTCGCGGGATGGCCCGGAGATGAGTACAACAGAAGGAATATGGAAATATTCAAAAGTATGGAAGTCGAAAATCACAGCAAAATTATTAAATGAAACAGTTAATAGAATAAGGGCCAGGAAACCAAAGTTAATAGGCGAGACGATTAGAGAGTTAAGGAGACAAGAAAATAGAAGAATGTAAGCGCGTAATGGAAAATAGAAGCACAACGAATAATGAACTGAGGCGGGGAATTCCAAAGGTGTGAGAAACCTGGTGGAAGACTCATTGCGAGGATAACCTGAAACCGCAGCGAAGGGAAGAAAAGGCTGCGCTGTGCAGAAAGGTGAATACACGATGAGAAAAATGCCAAGGTGTAATCCGAGAGAGCTGGAACAGAAGTAGCGGACAAATTATGACTTGAAACAGACAAGATTCAAGAGGGATGGAAAGATGTGTTGATTCTACACAGATAATGATAATTCGGCTTTATTCGGGCGAGATTGAGACTGCAGCAGTTCCGTCTTCTATCATATTACCCATCGCCAAATACAATCGCTTAAAATAAAATTACATTTCAGTGCTAAAAATAAAAAGAACTGGACTATGACCTTCGATTTGCAGTAAATATGCATGAGTACAAAGAATGTAGAAAGATATGAAAAATTGAGGGAGCAACGTCAGGCATAAGGCTTTTATCCTGGACGAAAGAAAAACCCACTGCAGGAACCCACCCACACATGAAGGCGAGCATGGAAAACTTGCGAAAACCTATAGATAGGTAATGCTATTGTTATTAATTACTAAATTAAAAAAATAAAAATAATCCTATGCATGAAAAATTAGGGAAGAAACAAAAGGAGTACTGAAATGTTCATATAAATGTGGATAAAAATTAATTAAAATAAAATTACAGATTAATAATGCAGCAGTAAGAAATATTAGAGGAAACAAATGAAGGAAAAAAATGAATACAGTGGGATTAAATGATAATTTTGAAAGAGTCAGCTATAACCCAACGCCACAAGTGAGATTTTAACAGTTATTTAATATGATGCATATCTTTTGGAAAAAAGGTGTTCGGTCAGGATGTTTAGACACCGAAAGAGAACATGACGTAGATGGTAAAACATTGAGCCCTGAGGTGTTTTGTGCTCGAGATAGAAAGCCTAATCATGGAATAGAAATAAAATAAAAACAGGAAAATCGATAACATCTCCTCAGGTTTACTTAACGGTTTAGTGAAAAGGTAGATGTTTTTGTGCAAAATCGCAGAATCCATGAGAGAAGAATTCGGCCGGATGATTCCGTCAGATGAGAGAGGGGGTGGGGAGAGGGGGGACTAGAGAGAGAGGGACTGCGGCCAGACGTGCAAAGGAGCCAGAAGTATTGCACGCAGAACGGTGTGATTGGCGATGGGATATGGAATATAGTCGTAGAGTTGGAGGGGGGACGTTCGGAAAGTGAGGAAAACTCCGAAAAAGGATAGGAATGCTAAGCGGAATGAAGTGACAAAGTAAGTACCTATGCGGATTTGAAGGAGGATTCACAGCAGTTTCGGACGTCAGGTTGTGTTTTGTAAGGAGAGGTAAAGAAATTTAACGTGCTCAGTCTGTGTCAATCCAAAACTACCTTGAACGGTAGAATGTCATCCACAGCACCTTAAAAATGCCAAGGAATGACGCTCATAGCATCGCAAAATGATTTGCTTTCAGTTGAGCCTAATCTCTCACTAGAGTGCCCTTTAGGTTTTAGCTTCATAATTCCAGTGGTTTCATTATCATAGGTAATTGAAGAAAGATACTTTTTTATGTAAAAAATGGAAATGAGTGAGTGCCGTGCGGTGATTGAACACACCAATTTAAAAGGCATGTCATCGGAAGAGATCAAAGCCGGGTCGGATGAAGTTCACTTCACATTCGCTTCTGCGTTTGCGGCTCTTGGCAAGTGGGTGCTTTGGTGTGAACGTGGCCGGCCGTACATCCACAAATTATGAACAACGTTCGGGACGTCCAGAGGAAGTGACTTCCTCCGAAATGTTTGGCAAAACCCACGATATGGTATTGAGTGATCGAGGAGTCATAGATCGCAAAACAGGTAAGGTCACATGCATGTCAGAAGTTAATAGCGTTTTCACATGGGCACGGAAAATTGGATTTGAAAATAATCTCGGCAAGATGGATACCACGTCTGCTCCAATTGAGAATAAACGCGGCTGTACGATGTTCGATTCGGCGGCTGGTTAGGCGCCTTTCCGTGGCAATGCGACGAGCTTCTGCATCGATACATTACTCTGGATGAAGCACCACCACCCTCCAGCCCCAAACAATCAATCGAAGCAGTGGGTCTCTAAAGGCGGGCCTGCCTCGGCAAAAGGTTAAGGCGGTGAAATCGGTCGACAAGGTGATGGCCACGGATTTTTGGGATGCGCGCGGAGTTATCCGCATCAGTTACTTGCTAAACGGAGAATGAAGAGCATTATGCGCAAACTTTTGATGGCGAGAATGATGGAAGTGAGACTCGATTTATGACAGCATCTGCCGTATTCACCAGATTTGGCCCCCAGGGACCTTGTTGCATTTCCACAACATAAGAAATGGCTCAGTGGTTGGTAAAAGTGTATCGACTTAAAAGGAGAGTATGATGAAAAATGTAAACAATCTACCCAAGTATTATTTTTTCTATTTTTTTTCAATAAACTTATTGAACGACCCATACGTCTACATTAAAAAGAGGCACATTCATCTTTTCTTGAATGAAGTCAGGCAAAATGTCAAATGGTGTGGAAGGAAATTAAATTTTTAGTGTAACGTTAGTAATGTTTTTATTTTTAATGAATGCTGTTTTCCAAACACAAGAAATCATACTTCCAGGCTCACAAATGAGTGTATCATTGGTCATATCTACTTTCATTCAGATGAAAAGTCAGTCAACTTCACCCATCACTCCGCAGGCCTCGAAGGATTTTTAAAATTCTCTCAATGGCATTTTTCGCCAAATTGTGTCTTCCTCCTCAATTATGAGCGATGTACCACCGCCAAGATGCCCTTCGAAATGCCCTCTCCCCTTTCTCGCCTGCCCAATATCATTCGACAGTGCCCTACAAACGGAATGTTTTCTTACATTTGGTCAGGTAACAGGCGAGCCTGATATGACAGGAAATCAGATCAGTATTCGTGAATGCCTAAATGCAGAACTTTCTGCCATGAATTCTTATTCGCCCTCAACCTTTCGCGAGACAAGGTGCTTCTGGTTGTGGATTGCAATGCGGACACAAAATATCTGCTAACATTCCTCACCCGGCCTCAAACGCTACCTTTATTAGAGATGACATTTATTGCCGAAAATGTGAATAGTAAGTACTGTTTTAAGGCTTGTTAATCACTTATTCTAGGTTATTTGCGCATAGTTTTGCAAATGACCGGCAAGGGTGTGTGACGCAGGAGGCGGTTTTTATGCCGCCATCACTTTATACAACGTGCATGCTCAATTATGTGAATATTATACTTATATATTTGCATATATTTTGTGATAACACGGGTATAATGTCACACATGAATGAGCATGTGTGTAGGTCATTCGAGTAAAGATTTCACTTTAACAAAGTCCTGCGTGGATAAGTTCTTCCAGTCTGCTTTTGGGGTCTAGCTCTTTTCTAATGAATTGTTTTTTCTCGCGTAAGCAGCCTAAATCTCCTCGGATCAAAGAGCCTGGAATTAGAAATATTTCAGTCCCAAAAGGGAGATGATTATCAAAAGGCAGACGAGAAACGTTTTAGTTCACACGGGGACGAAGAAGGATAGAATTGCTGTCAAAGAAAGATGCTTTGTGACAGCCGACATACCGAGTGTCGCCTCCTTTCCTTGCTAATCGACAATGAACATACTTCCACGGGAAGGCCTCCTTCAGCCCATGTTTCATGCGCTACTGTTCTCGGCAAAGAGACACCTTTCCTCGACATCATCGCGATGGCCTGTTTTCAGTGCATCGGCTAGATGCCGTGGAATGCACAGGGTCTCAGTGATGACCGTCTCAGTGGGTAAGCGTGGTTTTAATGGAGCAACTTCTGCTAATCAAAGCCCGCCGGTTTCTTGCAGACCATCATAAGCCCCTGGAGATGTCCATCTAGATGTATCTGTTACAAGGATTTGTAAATGTATGGGAAATCGGAGGAATTATCAAATAGTGTATTACCTTTTGAAGATCGAAAATGTTTTTCAAGAGAATAAACACCCTTTGATAGGTAGAGAGTCATCTTATTTGCGTCCAGACGAGAGAACATTGTTGTGAAAATGCAGGAGGGGAAATTTAAATATATTTCTTACGATAATATAACTCTCTAACGCTGAAATTAAAAAAGTGGAAATTGATCGGAAAATATTCAAATTTTACATTATTTTCGACCACAGAATGGTAATTAATGATGGCTTGTAAAAAACGCCTTATCTGTTTCCTCGATTTCAACAATATAATTCACAGCTAGCGACTTGCTACCATAGCGATCATGGTGCCAGTAATGCACGGCGTGCGTGCGTATGTCGTTGCGCCCATTAGTGTGTCCGCGCCGTCGGAAGCTGTGACGCCACCTGGATTATTGTATCGAATTGATTAATGCTATAGTAAATGGTGGGCTGGTTTTTGATCGTTGGTTTGCGTGCATTATTCCGTTCACCCATCTGTGATGCGGGCATTGGACTTGTTTGCGGACGAAATAAACTGATCATTAAAACATTTTTATTGTAATACTTTATTCATGAACTATTACATTTCATGGCATTTCCCGCTTTTTAAATTGAAAACAAGTAATTAGGTGGGGTTTTTATTTTACTGAAACTGTATTTTCTTAGACTCGTTTGATTCGGAAAAATGCCAAAGAATTACTTACTCATTTTGTTCAAAAGAATAATGTATTCACTTGGAGATTACCAGACTGTGATAAAAATGTAATTATAAATATTCGTGTAATATTGTCGAAATATTTTCAATTAATATTCTTCCACCAATGCTATAAGTTATGCTGAAATCTTAAGAAATGTATTACGGTAAGATTTCGCGCAGCGTTAAAATTTTTAAACACTATTCCCAAAATTTTAAGATGCATATTTTTGGTTCGTATGCTCTGCTCTAACCATCGAATTCCGAGAAAAAATAATTTGGTACATCATGCCATCAAGTTTTTAAGTAAAATTATCTGAAACAAACAAACATGATTGTTTAAAGTATTAAAACACCTAGGTTCAAAGCGAACATTTATGCATTGTATAAAAAGTATCGGATAAAGTTTCGGAAATATTTATTTTATTTATTTATTTATTCAGTACAAGTCCGAAAACAGCACACATTTTGGCCTTTACATCGAACTATTAACAACGATAACAATGGTCACATTTTCCAACACCCAAGCCCTAGATGGAGGGAAACTCACCCAGGCGAGAATCGAACCCGCGACGCTAGGAATTGCTGACGAGGACGTTACCCCGCCGCCACCGGGGTCGGCGGTGAAAGATTTCAGATATTGTTTTGTCAAAGCCTCAAAATTCACCAAACAACATCCCTTGAGGGTCGAAATACCTTATATATCTTTGGCGGCACATGGTAGTTAAATATCTTTTAGCGAGGATTTCAATTTAATAGGGAAAAGGAAATAGTCTGCTGTTCTGGCCAAGTCGGGACTGTAAGGGGGTTGGGAAGTCGTCGCGATGGCGTTGCAGGAGGTCTTCGCAAGCAGGCATTCCACTCTGTTCTTGGTCGTCCGTCAAGCACTACGGGAGGAGTTTTACTCACATTTTTCGCATCGTCAAATATTCAGTGCTAATGGCGTGTGCACTGCCATCTTGTCAATGCCAGAACAATGTGCGATCATCAGCAACTTCAGGCACACGTGGCGCGTTGTCATCGGTTCTTGACGCCGACGTCCGTCCAGCGCAGGGCTCGTCCTCCGCACTCTCTCGGCCATCTTTGAAGAACTTTTGCCAATTAAAAACTGCAGTTTTTGACATTCAACTGGAACACTTGGCAAATCATGTCTAACGCCTCCGAAGCCCATTTCTACAAAATTTGATTACCGCTGTTCAATCGTTTGCTGAATTTTGCGCTTGCAACGAGTCACTCGACAGGGGTCAACTTAAAACACGAACTGGCCTGAACGAACGCTCGCAGGCGATTGGCGCATGTTGAAGGTCAGAACCCCAAACACTGAGCCCAAGCGGTGCGAGCGCACTGCGACGCACAGTCACGTCAGGAAGAAAAATGTTCCCGATACATTTTAGACATACCATGTTTGTTCGAATCCATGGAACTTAGTTAATTCGCATTGTTAGTTTTCAGGGAAAGTAATCGTTAATCGTATATGTTGTTTAAAAGTCTGCAAAAGCAGTACAAGCGCTACTGAAAGACTATAATGTCTGAGGACGTGATGGGCGGGATGGAAATAATTGACTTTTTCAAACGAGACTCGAACACTTTATTCATCTATGAATGAGAATTTCATCCTTCCCTAGCGGTAGTACAAATGCGTGTCAGCTAAACTTTCTTTTTGTAAACATACATAATTGAACGATGAATAACGTTTTCCCTACCTCAATGTGATAGATTCGTAATTCCGGCGAACTATTCCCATATGCTCCTGCTTTGCTCCCGTTCTGTTGGCTGCTCCCCGTTTCGCAATCATTCCCGTGACATAATGTGTAGATCAGAGGCATGAATGACTCAACTTGTAAATACCACGATGGCCACCACTCTCAACATATACCACGCAAATAATCTAAAGAGATAGCTTGCGAAAATCTCTGCGCGACTCCATGGAGACAAATTACCATCATCGGGAGAACGAAATCCGACAACGCATGAGGTGAGGCGAAGGAAGTCATCCAATTCCCCCTTAACGCCCTGCTGGACCAAAGGATGAAGAGCGTCGCATTCGGAGACAGAAGCGGGGCGTGAGACAAAACAATACCGCGACGAAAACAAAACCCATGGGGCCGGTGGAAATCGAAAGAGAGGAACGAGGTTCGCAAGCGTCTTCCGCAAAAGGCTCTCTTTCTCTCTCTCTTCCCCATCCAACACACGCCCCCCCCCTTTCCCCCGAATAGAGACTCGCTCTAAGCCTTCAAGCGCAGCTGCCGGCGACCGCGGCGTCCGCCGGCGCTCTCCCCGTGACAAACGTTTCCAATTATGGATAGTAATTTCAGCCGACTGGATGAAAAGCAACCATGCTACCCCCCTCCCTCCTCTTGCTCCCGAAAGAGCCAGAAGTGTGAAAAAAAGTGCCGCATTGGTATTTCTTCCTGCTTGCCGTGAAAGGTGCGTGCAATACAGGCTACGTGTCATTTTTCGTTATCGCAGGAACCCCGCGGAGAGACCGTAGGGAAGAGTATTTAAATTCAAGAGAAAAACGAAAAACGGACAATGAATGGCAGAAAAATATATGCATAATTATGACGACGAGAATTATCGCTTAATTCAAAGCGCTCGCTCTTCGCTAAATTATTCCATTTTTCCCTGTTGCCCAAAACGGTGAGCTGTTAACAGCCGGACCGCATGAGTCGCCCGGGGTATTTTTTTAGTCGCTCGCGCCACGGGCGTTCTTCCCCCCGCGTCTATTTCGGAGATTCCCAGTTGCGGAGGCTTGAAATATATATTCCGCTTTTCCCGTATTCGGTTCATGAATGAATTTCATCTTGCATCGTTTCTACCCTAATACAAACGAATTAACCTCTCTTTTTCCAATCTTGCCTCGAGTGTTTATTATATTTTCAACAGAATTATGCATCTCGCGAAAACAATCGGGCAAATGGCTTCAAGGTTGTATTTGGAAAGAAAGCACGAGAAGCAGAGGTAACAAGGGCATTATTATAGGAGGCTTGAAGGCCGCTCCAACAGCGGATGGGCGAAAACCTGATGTCAACAAAGAAGCCTTTCCACGGGTTTCCCAAATATGGTGCCCATATTTTCTAATATTTCCCTATACAGGATGAGACTACGTAACTTCCTTTTTTCAAAACGCAACAAAACTCATTTTATGAAACGGCATCATTTTATTATTTTTTAAATGTAAGTACATTTCAAAGCCACGTTTCAAGTTTTGTTTTTCACAGTTTTGAAAGTGAAATCAATTAGGTGACGCCTTCCATTGTCCATACGCTGAATAACCTAATTTCTGGCGATTGTCATGACCATTACCAGCAAAGCAATAGCTATGTTGGCAATTTCTGGCCGGATGTTGTCCTTCAGGTCTTGTGGGGTCCTTGGATGGTCGACATAAACGTGGAATTTAGAAAAAAACCCAAACAAATCGCAAGGGGCCAAATCGGGGGAGTGCGCTGGCCACTCCAAATCGCCCCTAATTGAGATGAGGCCCTCCGGAAAGTGTTTCCTCAATGCAGCCATCGACGCCCTCCGAGTGTTACCCGGTCCTGTTGGAGCCAAATGTCCCCAAAGTCCAGTTTATCAAGTTGTGGAATAAGAATTCCTACAATATGTTTGCATGCCGGTCTGAATTCATTGTAACTGTGACCTCATTTTCTTCAAAAAACCAGAGACGAACAAAACCGACTGAGGATATTACACATCACTATATGACTTCCGGTGAATGGAAAGGCATTTGATACCATTCTCTGGGACAGGTATCGGCCCAGTAGTGCACATTATAACTGGGATTGATCACTAAAAATACAATTGCGTTCTCAGGATCGTCTTGAATTCGATAAATAACTCTTTCCACATAATGTTACCGAAATATGGTTCTCATATTGTCTAGTGCTTCGGGGTCCATATTGAATAATCTGTAATTTTGCTCTGACTCTGTAGAAAATAAACAAATAATTTAATGGGGAGATCAAACAATTCCACGAAGTGAAGCCTAAAAGTGTTGGTGTACTTGTTAAGAAGCGGAATAATTCTGGATTCCGTAATTAATTTTTACTTTTTTATTATTATTTTAGAAGTTTGCCACAAAAAATCCCAAACTCATTCCGAAGCTCACTGATTATCAGTGGAAATATGGAGCGGATACGGAAGATGGCAGCATTTGCACGTTTGTAGAATCAAAGCAGGAGAAATGGGGAGGTGGAGATAGCGGGCGTTTCTAAGTTTTGTTTATCATCACCCCACTTTCGACTGACTGACCTACGTATATTATTATTTATTATTAGGTAATCTACCGGTTAAGGTAGGTTTTTGGATGGTCAAAATTACTAATTCAACAATTTGTGACCCCCCGCAAAACACAACATCCCACTCTACATCAGGTCCCTCACCATCTCTGAGTACTTTCTTCCTCCCTTCAACCCGTACAACATCCCCATCCTGTTCCTTCCCTTTCCTCGTTTGCCTAACATTCTCCCCTCTATTACAGTCTTCAACATCCCACTGCCGGTCAATACACCCTTCATCCACTTTTCCTGCCTCCATAGGATGTCTCCCAACAAACCCCTCTCTTCGCCCACCATTCCAAGTACTTCCTCGTTTGTTTTCTCTTCTGTCCTTTCACCTTCTCCATTCTTCTCCACACCCGCATTTCAAAAGCCTCCTCTCTACATCTACCCTCCTGCTTCAATGACCACGTCTACACCCCTGCTCCATATCAAAGTTTTTAAGAGTCTTCTCATCTACATCTACATAATACCCCGCAAGCCGCCGCAAGGGCGTGTGGCGGGGGGTGTTAGGTCACCAACCGTAAAAAAGAAAAATACCACATGCAAAAAAAAACAACACGGAAAATTACACCCACAGCAGCGCACACACTCATGCAAAAATCCCTTCATCCAATACTCATGCAAACACATAAACCGCAAAACAACTAAAAAACTGCACCCCATGATGCAGCACGAAAGACATCCTACAACACGGAAGCCAGGACACAACAAGCAAGAAATTGAAACATCACTACCACATGAAAATGCACCACGAAACACTCTACCCCCAAAGAGTCTCTAAATGGCAGGGAATGGGACCCAACGTTGCAGGTAGCAGGAATTTGCCCCCGCGGAGAGGGACGAGGGATTGAAAGAGAAACTTAAAAACAGATGAACAGAACATGAACGAAGTCATTCGGAAAGAATGGGTTATTATAGCAAAACACATAAGGCTAGTGGAAGAGCATGCATTTAAATACAACTAATTATTTTTTAGACGCTGAGGGTGGCAAGTGGAATTTTTGCTATCTATAACCCTGCAGTTGCTATCCCGTATTGTCCGTGGGAAGAAGGAGTCCTTGAGTCGGCTAGTTCTGGCATCTATTTCCCGAATTTTATATGCATGATCCAAGCGAATAATGTATGTAGGAGTACGAATAATTTGCGAGACCTCGGTGGTGAAACATGCGGATCTAAATTTATTTAATAATCTCAATCTTGCATTGAATCGTCTCTCAGCCAATGATTCCCACCCCAAATCCATGAGCATTTCGGCGACGCTTTGCGTTTTATCGTAGGAATTTTTTACAAAACGGGCTGCCCGGCGTTGAACCTTCTCAATTTCCCGAATGAGACCTTTTTCACTCGGATCCCACACGCTGCATGCGTATTCTAAATGAGGCCTTACAAGAGCGTGGTAACAACGTTCCTTGACCTTCGAGTCACTTTTGCCGACAATGCGTCTAATGAATCCCAATTTTTTATATGCTTGACCGCAGATTTTACGTATTTGAGTCCCCCAAGTTAAGTCTTTGGTGAATGTGACACCTAGGTATTTTACCGTATCAACTACTGCTAGGTCACCTCCAGCTAATTTGTAAGCAAATCCCGTTGATCTTTTAAAGAAATTTACCACTGAACATTTATTATAATTTAGAGTCAATCCCCAGTTAGAACACCATTTAGTAATGCAATCTAAATCCTCCTCTAGAATAAAACGATCCTCATACTCAGATATCTCCCGATAGATCACCGTGTCATCCGCGAACATCCTAATTTTACTTTTCACTTCGCGGTTCAAATCGTTAACAAAAATCAAGAAAAGCAACGGCCCGATCACACTTCCCTGAGGTACCCCCGACGTGACTCGAACGCTGTCGGAACTAGCGCCATCAAGGACTACCCTCTGTTCCCGCTCTGAAAGAAAATCTTTAACCCAGCTAATGGCGCCCTTGTTTATACCCGCGACCTTTAATTTATGAATGAGTTTACCGTGTGGGACCTTATCAAATGCCTTTTGAAAATCTAAGAAGATGGCATCCACTTGCCTACCTCTCTCACCCGATAAAAGTAAATCATGTGTAAATAATCCTAATTGGGTCTCGCAGGAGCGGGTTTTCCTGAATCCGTGTTGATATTCACTTAAAAAGTTAATATTGTCAAGGGGTCTCATTATTGAACTGACAATTATGTGATCTAAGATTTTGCAACAGATAGAAGTAAGAGATATAGGTCTGTAATTACTGGGATCCTCCCTGTCACCACCTTTAAAAATAGGCGTTATTTGCGCGGTTTTCCAAATCTTAGGTACTTTGCACTCTGTGAGGGATTTGTTAATTATAAATTCAAGGTACGGGGCAATGTTTGGAGCTAAATGTTTTATCACCCTAGCTGGTATATTTTCGGGACCCGGGGATTTGTTGGGTTTAATCTCGTTAAGCAATTTTAGAATTCCTTGTTGGTTCAGTTATTTTTTCCATGGGTGGAGTATGTATTGTTTCTTGGAGATATGCGGTGGCAACATCATTCGAGAAAGCGCTTTGGAAGAATGAATTTAAGATGTTAGCTTTACCCTCACTGTCTGTATGAATTATATTGCTACAATCCCTTAAGCAAGCCACGGTTTGTTTACTCCCATTTACTTCCCTAACATATGACCAGAAAGCTTTGGGGGTCAGTGTCCAAGTGCTCGCAAAGTACTTTGCGTTTAAAGTCCAGTAAAGCGCTACGTAATTGTGTTTTGGTTTCAATTTTGGAGGATCTATATGTGTCCCATAATTGTTTATTCTCAGGGGATGATGTGTTCACGCCTGCCCTCTTTACCCTAGAGTGTAGCATTCTCTGCTTTCGAAGGGCTTCTCTAACGTCTTTATTGTACCACCTGGGGTCGCGATTTGCTTTATCGTATTTTATAGGTATGAAATCTACGATTCCTTTTTGCATGATATTAACAAATTCTGTCCAAGTTTCTTCCACGTTGACATGACTTGAGCGGGTTTTGAACTCGGGTAGTGAAGAGTTTAATTGATTGGCAAAAGATTCAAAGTCTGCTTTATGGTAATTATAAATTTTTCTTTTTGGTTTAACAATCATTTTTATTTCTATGTCCAAGTGGACATTAATTGCTTTATGGTCACTCAACCCCTCATCAGTTGATACACTAATAATACGTTCAGGCGTGTTTGTAAGAAATAGATCCAATATGTTCTTTCCACGGGTGGGCATGCGTACTGCTTGATGGAGGGAGTTTCTTTGAACCAATTTTATCATGGAATTGCAAGATTCGCGATCGCGGGTCCCAGATTAAACGATATTGTTGTCCCAATCTATACCAGGGAGATTAAAGTCGCCCCCAATTATGTTTATGCTTCTAGTCTTTTCTTAACATCCTTACTCAACGTCCCCGTCATCAACTCCCTCCTCCTTGTGAAAGCCTCTTTGCCTAGCGCAATTCTTCTCCTTACGTCCCTACTACTTTGACCGTGTTGGTCCAAAACACTACCGAGATACGTAAACTGTTCTACCTGCTCTAGTTTTTGCCCTCCTATTTTAATGTTTAGCTTAGTCTTTTTATTTCTAGAGAATCGCATAACCTTTGTTTAGTTAATATTGATTCTCATCCCATACCTGTCGCACTGAATTGCCAATTCACTCAGCAATGCTTGCAACCCCTTGTCTGACTGACAAACTAAAGTTTGATCAGCAAACCTAACTGATTTTACAAATTTTACGCCAACCTTCATTCCTACCTCCAGTTCTTCCCATGCCTCTTTAATCATTTCCTCTGCATACAGGTTGAACAGCAACGGTGATAATGGGCAACCCTGCCTTACACCTCTTCCTAACACTGCCCATCCGGACTGCCCGTTTCCCACCCGCACCTGAGCAGTCTGAGACATGTACAGGTTGCGAATTAGCTTCCTTTCCCTCCATTCTATTCCTATTTTCTTTAATATACTCATTAGTTTTTCCCAATTAATTCTTTCAAATGCTTTTTCGAAATCTACGAAACAGGTAAATACCTCCGTGTTGTGTTCTATATTCCTCTCGATTAATAATCTCATTACTGCAATGGCATCACGCGTACCTCTCCCCTTCCTAAACCAAACTGATCATCCCCTAAGTAATCATTTGCCCTACTCTCTATCCTTTTATTTATGATCCTGAGACCAACTTTAGCTGCGTGGGATATCAAACTTATCGTCCTCTAGTCCTCACATGATGTAGCCTTTACCTTTCACGGAAAAGGAACTGAAACTGATCTCACCAAGTCTTCCGGCCAGATTTCTTCCTCATAAATACTACGAATCAGCCCAATTAGCCTCTTCCTCCTACATTTTCCTAAACATTTCAATAGTTCCGCGGGAATGTTATCCACCTCCACGGCCTTATTTAGTTTCATCTCCCTTAATGCCCTTTCTATCTCATTGTCTAGTATGCCTGGACCGAAGCTGCCTTCCTCTACGTCATATTCTTTTTCAATGTCTAACACTGTTGGTCTAAGTTCTTCACTATAAAGTTCTTCTATATACTCCTTCCATCTCTCTTGGATATTTTCTGCGTCAACTGTTACCTTACCCGCCTTATCTCTAACTGTTAGCATAGATCTTTCTTTCTTACTTCACGATGGAGATTTAACTTTGTTATACAGCGCACCGATTTCACCCTTCCTCGGAAGACTTTCCATATCCTCGCACTGCGTCTTCCACCATGCTTCTTTTGCTTTATTTGTTGCCCGCCTCAATTTTTTCTTTAATTCTTCAACTTCATTTTGCCTATTTCTGTATTAACATTCTTCCATTTTCGCCGCTCATCCATCTTTGGAATCATCTCATCCGAGATCCATGGTTTCCTAGTCCTTTTAGCGTTAACGGTTCCAATAGTGTCTTTTGCGGCTTTAGACAACCCTTTCTTGAAACCTTTCCATTTTTCTTCGATAGTACTTTGCTCTTAACCACCCTCCATGATTTCCTCTACCGCCTGTTTGTATTCCTTCCTTTTCAAACCATTTAATGCTTCTACACTTCATTTTCTAACTCGCCGCCCCTGCATTATGTTTTTGAAACGGACGCTACATTTCATAACAACTAGGTTGTGGTCAGAGTCCTGCGTATATATACACATGCATAACCCATGCCAGATAGGCCTTGGGGTAAGAGACAGAAGAAAGTTGGTCTGCGCAGTGACTGTTCCCAGCGGAGCGTCTGACCCCAGGGGAGCGGCCATTGAGTGATGTTGTCACGTTAAAAATACTATTTAGCAAGGCAACGGGAAACCACCTCAATCATCATTCCCAAGATTTAAATGATGGATACTGCAGAGAATATGAGTACTGGCCACTATGGGGCTTGGCCCAATCGGCCGTGTGTCGTGCCCGGTAGCGGGGGAGGCAAGGCTTCCGCGGTCGTCATCCCACGAAAGCCTTAGGAAGCAAAAGCGAAAACAGTAGTGCAGAAGTTGTTGAAGAATAAGCTCAATGGCAATGGCACAGGAAACTTAGAGAATATTAAGAGAGAGATAGGAATAGAAAGTAACGATATTTAGGGCTTTGCGAGGTGAGATGGAAAGATAGTGGGGATTACTTGAGTGATAATTATAGAATTATATACAGCGGTGGGGACAAGAGCCAACGAGGGGTTGCCATATTATTAAATGATGAGGTAGGAAGAAGCGTAGTAAACATAGATCCAGCAGTAGATAGAATATTACTAGTAGAGATGATAGCAGAACCGACGAACTTCGATATATTCAGGTATATAGTACATGCCACCGAGCAATCATACGGAGGAAGAGTTCGATAGGATATACGAACAGTTAGAGGGCATAATCGAGTGTGTTCCTGCGGGAAAGCATTTGATAATGATGTGGGATTGGAATGCGACGGTAGGCGAAGGAAGAGATGGTGATGAGGTGGGGGACTACGGTTTAGGCGCGAGGAATGACCGCGGGGAGAAAGCAGTTGAGTTCTGCAGGAGACAGGGGTTAGTCATCACCAACACTTGGTTTAGACACCACAAAAGACGCAGGTATGCATGGAAAATTTCAGGTGACTCAGAAATGTATCAGTTAAATTATAATAAAGCTAGACACAGATTTAGGATAAACGTGATCAAATCGCATAGTTTCCCGGGGTCGGATGCGGACTCTGACCACCGCAATTTAGTTTTTATGAAGTGAAGCATCTGTTTCAAAAAGATAAGGCTGGGGCAGCGGGATAGGGAATGGAATGTAGAAGCATTGAATGGAATGACAAGGTAGGAGTTCCAGTAGGGTTTAGGGATAATCATGAGAGAAGGAAAAAACTGAGCACTATCGAGGAAACATGGAATTATATTTAAAAAAGGTATATCGAAAGCTCCAAATGAAACTATAGGAGTAGAAAAAGGACAAGGAAACCCAGGATTACGGATCGGAAGATTAGAAAGATAGATAAGAGAAGGAAATGGAAGAATGTTGATACGAAGTTGAGTGGGAGGAAGTACAGACAATTAAATAATAAATTGAGATAGGTAGCAAAAGAGCAACAGAAGTATGGTGGAAGGCGCGAGTGTATGGATATTCAACAAAGGAAGGGTGAAATTGGTGCGCCATATAGGAAGGTTAAAACACAATCGGGAAGTAAGAAGGGAAGATCTGTGTTTACAGTTAGAGATACAATAACCATTAGATCGAAATTTAGCGCATTCAATCGAAGATAAGAGTTGTATGGATTGGGCACAAACATTAAGGGTTAATATATTTTAGTAATTGGGAAATATTAAAGGAAAGCTTCGGTAGGGCCCCAAGGTACGCGTATGGAGTTCAGCACAAAAGCGTACTTAAACTAATCAGCGAACAGGAGGTCCACATTTAAGCCTTGCCTAGTGAAGTTGCAGCGGAGATATTTGGGCGTACCGTACTCTGGTTCCATTTACTCACCCACGGCTAACAAATTTTCTATTTCATTCCATTCTATTTTACGTGGTAACGTGTTAGAGAGGATTGAGAGTATGGCAGGGGGTGATTGCACACAGGCGTGCAATATCCAAAATAATTTTTTATTTATTTTTAGTTAAAATGTACTTCTATATCCCAATGAACGTCGAAAGTATATATTTTTTGGAATTATATGGAAAATTTGAAGATGTAAAATATGTGCGGCAAAAAAATAGATTGCGAAAGTGATGATGGTACCTTTGCCTTTTTGTTGGGTTTTCTTACAATGCGAAATATCAGTTATAACTTTGACATATTACACCATTGGATTTCTTGAGCATAACTTCTGATTTCATTTTGATTACACTATGACGTTCGAGTCACGAGTGGAAACTTATTCCTATGGCGGCACTCTGCTCTCAATCTATTGCCAAACATGTTTTCCGATCCTCACAGATTGGGCGAATTATTTTTTGTTTCCGAGACTGTGCGATATTAGATCTCCTCTAATCATCACTCGCCCTCCTGCCGCATGCACGCTCTCTCAAATCCGTTTGTTTTTCCCGGCCGATGCAATCGATGGTGGGTGAATCGTATGTTCCCCTTAATTGTGTTAGGGGGAACTTCCAGGTGTGGGAGCCAAATTAAAGGTTCAAAGAAAGCGAAAGGAGCCAAGTATCATTTTCTCCGGCGAAAATATTTCACGCTCTGCATTTTCGGCAGGTAGGCGGAAGAAGGGATTGAAATTCAAAGTCGCCCGCTGGGCGGGGTTGCCAATAAGTTCGCTGATCAATCAACCCGTCCGCTCCGACACTTCCCACTTTCCCCCCGGCAACCTCCCCGCCTCGTTTCCTTTTCCGTGGCATTCTCTCCAATCATCCCCACTGACCCTCGTTCCATTCGTCATCGTGCTGCCTGAGGAAAGGGGTTTTATATCCTCGATTAATGCATTATTAATGCAATTTTTCATTAACGTGAATACAAATAATTGTCTTGGCGGTAGTGAAGATGTTGTTACCTGTTAAAGTATTTCATTACCCTTAAAAAAATAAAATGCGCGTAAGTTAAAAATAGTAAATATACGAGGATAATTGGAAAATTTCTCGGAATGGAATAGAAATAAACGACTTACTTAAGTGAAACTTTTTTTAATGTAGTCTCCCAGCACACTAACGCACGTGGTCCAGCGATGTTCCTATGTCTCCATCTTATCTCGAAAATTAGATTCCTTCGGGCCTGTGCAAAATACCCGTCCACTTCTTCTGTCAGTTCTTTGTTTGAAGAGAATCTCCATCCACCGAGGAAAACTTTGAAATCGGGGACGAGATGGAGATGGATGGAAATCTGATGGAGCCCAATCAGGCAAATAAGACGCGTATGGCAACAATTCGCATCTACGTAGTATCATGTATTTTGGCCATGGCAACGACACTTGTGTGTTTGCGTGCATTGTTTTCATGAAAGAGGACTTTATTCCCTGCCAAACCTGGCCCCTTTTTCGTATCTGCTACTGTTATTTGTCCAGGAGGATAGAGTAATATTGTCCAGTTTGACCCGTGGGAAGATAATCTATCAGCAAAATCCATTTTGCATCCCAGAAAACTGAAGTCATCACCTTTCCGGCCGATCGTGTTACCTTTGCCTTTTTTGGTGGTGATTAATCAACATGTTTTCACTGCTTTGACTGCTGTTTTATCACTGGGGTATTATTATTATTATTAAAAATACACATGTGCTGATAGACAGTGTCAGGTGGCACACAAGTCCCAAATAATCGCAAAAGGCAATAGATAAAATCAGACTTCAAAACACAAATCTCTTTAACAAAACAAGTGAATCCCCATCCCATTTTCATCCATCAATCAGCAAGAAAAAAAGATAAATTAAAAAACATTAAGCTATTACATATAATACAATACACCACACATTAATCCAATTATTGCATATATTTCTTACGTCTATTCTTCGCGGTAACCACGTCCTTAGCAGATGCAGTAGTTTTCGGTTCTTTCGCTCCCTTGTCCTCCTTTTTTCCACTGCAGGAGGTGGAGGCGTGGTGATTTCCTCCTGTTGGGGAAGATCTGAGGGAAGGGGTTTCGGATTGAGCTTCTTCTTCATCCCCTTCTTCTCCTGGTCTGCATATTTCGCTGCGACGGCTCGGGTAGGAGGTTCCTCCTCTTTGTAATACGCGTTAAGCATTTGGAATATGTTGCGGAAGAAACTAGTACAAACGCGTCAATTGTGGACCTGGTAAGAGATGGAGAGAGAGAGGAGAGAAAAGCTAATAATTTCGATAAAATCGCAGTGGACGAAGCCAGAGAATCGCATTCTTATTTGGCATTGAGCTTGGAGACGCTTGAATAAAGAAGATTTAAAGTACGAATGAAGCTCTTTGATAGATATGGATATTATGTAAATGACAGCCAAACTCACGCATAGGAAAATTCGAGGAGAATGACAGACGATGGCGCCATGACAGACAGAGAGGCTCCATGCGGGATTGAAACATTTATTTGGCATAAGGTTGGGAACATCAGATTTGGAAATATGATTGGGTGAGAAATAAATGTTGCCTCACCTGATTTCCTTCACTCTGCGTTCACTATTATTCCAAAGGGCCAATGGAAGATTTGCACAAAAATAATAAAATCTCATAGCTAATCATCAAGCAATGCAAATAACCGAAGAAAAATATTCGAAAGCAGCCGAGTGGAGAACGCGGGTTAGCATCGCAGGGAGCTAAACATGCGGGAAAAATAATTTTAAAAACTGTAAAAGTCTGGAGATAAATGCGGGAGTGGAAACGCCTCCTGATTCGTTGGCGGTCTATTGACGTCATTTACGCGTGTCAAGACGTTGCCTAAAGTATTCCTCTCGATGAAGTAAGATCTGGTGCTTTCCACTGCTGGTATATGCTTTATGAAGTTTTCTCGGGTCTTCCACCGGGTCAGGGGTTCCATGTTGGCCGACGTTTCGATGCCCGACTCGTGCATCGTCCTCATCCCAGGGGACGATGCCCGAACCCCTGACCCGGTGGAAGACCCGAAAAAACTTCATTATTCCTCTGTGTTTGCAATCGAGCCACGGTCACTGAGGTCACTCCCTAGCAGAGAAAACCTGTCTCTCCAGCAGGACCATCTATCGTATCGTTTCCACACCTCTCCGATTCAGTATTTGTACTCTATGAAACGTATTGAGAAAAGGTTCGTCAGAACTTTGACATTGTGCGTGGATGTGTTCGGCGCGGAAGCCTACGCCACTGAAGGAAGATATAGTAATACGCCAAGATTGGCTAATCGCGACTTTCGTCTCTTTGCGAGCGTGGCCTTAATTTTCCTTAATCTCTTTCAGCGAGCAAGTGTCGACTTAAATGACATCAATTCTGGGCGATTGGAATGGTGAAAGCTCATGCTGGCCTCGCGCCTCGAAGCGTTGAATGCATTGAAGTTGGCATTTCTCGTGAATAATGCTGCTGCGAATCCGGCCGGACACGAATGCTCACGGAGAAAGTCGAAGCAGCGGCCGTGCGTTTGTCCCGTGGGTGAAAGTTGCGGCAGTGTTGGAAAGCTGGTTGATTGGCAGACGCGTGGACGGTTCCCCGAAAGTCATTCCGTTAAAATCGAGCAGATCTAATGTTTCCCATGATATTATCATTCGTGCATGGAAATCACCAATTGGGTTTCAAGGCATAAATAATTACCCTGGGCATATTCCATTATCATATCAGACCTGCTTTTGTGTCCATTGTAGTTGCAGACAAAATACTTCGATTTAATCTTTCGAGCAACCCGTGTTATGGTTACCCTTGACGTCAATGTTTTCTCATTCGGTTTCGTTAATGAGGTTCACCTTTTTTTAAAGTCGTTTCCGCTTTTAATTTGTTGGAGTGAATGTTCTCCGAAATTGCTAGGTATACTACACCAAAGTCACCGCTTTTTTATTTCCTAACCTATTTTAATCATTGCCCCTGTTATCAACCCAATCTTGGTATTTGATGATGGCACCTTGATCACCTCTCACATATAGGTACGAGCTCTAAGCTTCAAGGAGAGTCGGTTATATGGTCCGTGTATTTTTTGCTTCGCAGCGAAATGAAATTCCTTTCCCTCGTCCACCCCCTCGTCCACCCCCTCGTCCACCGCGTTCTCCAACCGACTCATCTACCCCCTCGTCCACCCCCTCTTCCATCCCCCTCGCGGGCCGCCCATTGTTGCTGCCCCGGCCTCTCCCGCGGGAGAGCTGTCGTCTTGGTTACGAAGGGTCGGTGGGAGGGGCTAGTTTGGGGTCGGGGTAGCGGACATCCCTCGCTTTCCCCCTTTGCCAATTTCCTCGCCGTTGTTCGAGCGTGAGGTATCCGGGCGAAGCCTTTTTTTCACTCTCCCAATTTTTTTTTCTCTCCACTTCCATTTCTGCGAGTGGACGGATGTCAGCCTACACTGACGCGAGAATTTTCAAAAGGGCTCCATTCGGCAAACGGGAGTGTCCGAGGGTGAGGGTCGTGTCTTGCCGGGAGAAATCCCTCCGCCTGGCCGGCCGACACCGCGGTCGCCTTGTTTCCCTCCCTCGCCGTCGGAGGGGCACGCCGTTGGGGTGAGGGGAGGCATGTGCTCCGCGGACATTTATTCGCTCCGAGCTGGAGTTGGGCGTGACCGCGTCGCTCCGCTGCGGTTTTCATTTGCATCGAAATCCGCGCACCCCTGATACATATTTATGTCCGCGGACATACGCACGGCTATATGTACGTGCGTATAGGTTTTGGAGGTTGGTGCGTGACCTCGGATGCGTGCGCTGCACGGCCTCCGTTTGTTTATCTCTGAGAAGGGCGGAGGATGAGTGCGGCGTCTTCTTCTTGGGCAAGACGTCCAATTTGACTTGTTTTTTCCAAATTTACCTCTTATTACTGTACAAAATAATGAAGGTTTGTTCGGGATTCTGCGTTGTATCGACTAGTTGTGAAATAGGGACACGCGTAATTAAAGGAAGAATGAGAGATGAGCTAGGAAAGAGAAACATGAAATAGCACTTTTGAACGATGCAGAGCTGTGCAGATTCGGTATCTCTTCCGCTGCGAACTGCCCTTCGTGTAAATCTCATGGTATTGGGACAACTTTATTTTAATGCTTTTTTCACTAAAATTGCTTGATTTTCATCACCTTCGAAATATCGGTTGGCATTTACCTGAAATTAATTCATTGAGTACGGAATTTCTAAAGAACTTTCATCCTGACATCGGTAAATTCGCTTTATATGAAACCATTACATCCACATGCATTAAATCTTTGAAAAGAACTCAGCAGTTGAGAAACGAAAGTCAAGGACGTATATTAGGATTCACCGAATTTACTTCCGTGATTTGAAGAATTTCAACTAAATAACCAGCAGCTAGTTTGTTGCCCTTCCATATAACAGAATATTTAGAATAATTGAATCAAAATTCTCTGTAAATGGCAAAGATTTACAAGGACTGGTCCCTTTCGGATACACTAGTGCTGCATAAAATCATTTGCCGCTGCAAAAAATTTGGCGCCATAAAAATTCAACCCTGGTACTGTACAGATGTGAAGACTGGACAAATAAAATAAGCGTTTGGGCAAATTTCATGGAAGATCATGAATCGAAATTTTTATTGCTGCGTTTAGAGCGTAATCGGAATAACATTCCTGAGATGAAATAAAAGCGTGGTCATTGAAACGCCGGTGCGATGGAGGTCACCCCGCCCCCTCACATCCCAGTGAGTACGTGGAAGAGAGCAGCCAATAAACATTTCGTAGTCAAGTCAGAGGTTTCGCTCACACCCTCGAGGTCACATCTCCATCTTCCTATCGACCGACTTCTCCATACGCACTTACCAAACGAGCGCGGAACATACTTTAATGAACTTCTCCTCCCTTACCTTTATTCCTTCTCGGGGAAGGCCATATTGGGCGGAGATTTTAACTCTATCTACTGCCGAGAGGATAGTGCCTCGAACAGGGAGAGTTTGACATACTATCCAAGCCGGGGCACTCTCACTGATGCTCGACTCCATTGGAGCGATTGACGCAGTGCGTTCTTTCTGCGCCGGTCCCGCCCCCTTCACGCGATCAGGGCCTAACTCTCGGACGCAGATTGACTACCTATTCGTCTCGGCATCCCTAAAGAATGACGTCCAGACAGTGCACACCCTCTCGGTGTCCTTCTCTGATCACTGCCCAGTGATCATGAGAGTTACGTGCCGGGACACAACCCCCGGCGCGCACGTCCCCGGCGCGGCTCCGTGTGGCGCATGGACCTCCGCGTGTTGGAGGACGCGACTCTTCGTGATTCTATCCGCACCCGGGTGTGTGAACTGATCGCGGCGCTCCGTCCCGGTGCAGACCTCGCTGTATGGTGGGACGAGGTTTCCAAACCCCGCATTGTCACCCACATCAAAAGACAAACTTTTGAGTGGCGTAGGGAAAAAAAATACTCCATCTCCTTCTAACGCCGAGCGCAAGAAGAGCTCCTGCGTAAGGATGAGGCGCCGAAGGGTTTCCACGCCTAAGTGTCGTTCCTAAAAAAATTATACTGGGCCACGAGCTCCAAAAATACGCTCCCCAAAAGTAGCAAAAAGAACTGGACACGGATATAGGGGGCCCCCTAACGCTATGTGAGCTTCGGCGCTGGATGAAATCCAACTCCGGCTCCGATATAGACAGAATCCCTGTCAGAGAATCTGCCGCCGATGACACCGACCTCCTTAGGGAAGCGGGCCTGCACTTTCAAAACACCTTTAACAGGTATCCTCCATGGAAGGAGGGAGACAAACCTCCTCTCCCTACTCTGTACCTTGATCAAAAAGACGATTTATGTCGAGACATAAGTTCAGACGAACTGGACTGCGTCTCCTCCACGTTCCCGAAGGGCAAAGCACCCGGCTTGGACGGCCTATCCTTTGAATTTTATTTAGCGTAATGGGATGTTTTAAAACCTATTTTAACCCACCTTTTTAACTGCATTTTAGCTAACGGCTCTCTGACTGCAAGTCAGAGGACCGCCGTGATAACGCTTATACCAAAGAAGACGCGGCCAAAGTCGTTCAACGACTTCAGGCCAATCACCCTTTTAAACGCAGTTTATAAAATATTGGCGCACGTCCTACGATGTAGAATGACGGCTGCTGCCGACATCGTCCTCTCTCCATCCCAGTACGCCGTGTCGAAAACACGAAACATTTTCGATGCAGCACTTTTAATTCGCGACAATATTTTTTCCGCGCCCTTGTATGGCGATCGTTTTTTATCACTGCTGGCTATCGATCTTGAGAAAGCATTTGACCTGGTCCGGCGGCACTTTCAAAACACCTTTAACAGGTATCCTCCGTGGAAGGAGGGAGACACACCCCTTCTCCCCCCTCTCCCTACTCTGTACCTTGATCAAAAAGACGATTTATGTCGAGACATAAGTTCAGACGGACTGGACTGCGTCTCCGGACACTTCGTTCAGCCGTCGACCGAGAAGGTGTCTTTTGCCCTGCTCGCCTACGTGCCCTTCGGTTTTACCGGGCTTTGTGCTCTTCTCTCTGCCGTCGGTCGGGTCTCTCACCCAGGCGGTCGCCGCCTCCGTCCGACGGACCGCCCAGCTGGGCCGTTCGCGTGAAACCACTCTCCCTTCCCTGGGCCCGACCAGCGCGTCGCCTGCCCGGCTGTGCTCCCAGGCCGCCCGCCTGGGCGTCCCTTCCCCCTTCCCTTGGTTCCCCGTTTCGTCCAAGCCGTGATTCCTCCATGGAAGTATTACCAATAGGCGATGCGCTATAGATTACCTATTCGTGGGCATCCTGTCGCCGGTCCTTACCTGCATATTCGGAGCTCGCGCGACTCGGTACTGGACCATGGTGCTTCTTAACTGCGTCGCAGCACTATACGCCGCACCAGTTCTGGACTCCCGACATCTCCCCAGCATCCACATGTGAATCCACGGTGCAGCGCTTCGGACACTGCAGTCGTGAAACGTGCGGTCTCGTCCCGTTCTCCACCCACTAAACCTCCCCAGCCACCGCCAGTGCTTCCTCGACTTTTTCACTATGCCGCCCAGCACCATATTGACGTCATACTTCTACAGGAAACATTGCTCAAACCCCACCTCTCATTCTATTCACCGCATTACTTTACACACAGACTCGATCGTAACTCACATGGCGGAGGGGTTGCTGTTCTAGTTCGCCGCGATCTTCCGCACTCTCTTCTTGATGTTCCCATTCTCTCTTCTCTCGGAAGCCCTCGGTATTACAGTCCATACCACAAAGGGTGACCTTAACATATTCTCCATCTACCAACGCATAGGCAAGGCGTATTCTTTGACAAACAGTGATCTTTCGCGGCTGGTTTCACCGCGAAAGAATGGCTTGTACATAGGAGACTGGAATTCGCACCATACGATGTGGAATTGTTCCAGAAGAAATACGAACGTACGGACCCTGCATTCCTTCCTTTCGTACAGGTCTTCGTGCATCTTCGCTCCTTTCGTTTCGTAAAATTCGTGAATTCCTTTCCAACATTCCCCAGAATCCTCCTATCCTCCCCTTGATTACGTTTGCGGCCGCAATTAAGGTTATCCTCACCTCGCTCCCAAACTATATGGCGCCAGGATTTGATAATGTTTCAAATCGTGAGCTCCAGCTCGCCGCCTCTGTCCCCGCTTTTCCTCTCAACCTTTCAGATTTAATTAATCACTGCTACCTCTCCTCCCATTTTCCTTCCCCCTGGAAGTCAGGGAAAGTTATCCTCCTCCCGAAACCTGGGAAAGATACTACCATCCCCGGAAATAGTCGTCCGAATACCCTTCTTTCAAACGTCTCGAAAATTTTCAAGAGGGTCCTTCTGACCCTCCTAGAAACCCACGTCCGCGACCGCGGTATTCTCCGTCCCGAGCAGCTTAGCTTTTGTTTGCTAACAGCTTAGCTTTTGTTAGCTTCGCCTCAGTGAACATATTTCGCCCGGCTTCAATCTTCGCCGTACGACGGACGCCGTCTTCCTGGGCGTCGCCCATGCTTTCGACCGCGTTTGGCACAAGGGCCTCATTTACAAAATGGATATTTTCAACTTTCCCCCTCCCCTTCTCCTTCTCGTCCGAAATTACCTCTCTGATCGTACGTTCCGCGTGTCGTTGGGTGATTCCCTCTCTTCTGTAAAGAGAGCCGAGGCGGGCGGGCCGCAGGGCTCTCTTATCAGCCCTCTGTTATTTAATTTGTTCGTCAACGATCTGCCTTCTACACCTCACACTTCCCTTTACATGTACGCCGATGACACTGCTATCGCCGCCACATCTCGAACTCGCTCCGCGAACATCAGACAACTTACAGCACACCTTGACAAACTGCACCGGTGGACACGGACTTGGAAAATACGAATCAATCCTGACAAAAGCACACATATTCACTTTTCCCGCAGACGAAAACGCACACCCCACGTTCCTCTTTTCTTCCACCAACACATTATACCGAGGGCTTCTTCGCACCGATTTCTTGGTGTCATTCTAGACAACCAGCTCACTTTTCAGCCGCACCTCGACTTTTGCCGTCAGAAGGCAATGGTCGCAATGAGCCGTCTTGGCTGCCTTTCCTCCATGATTTCTCCCCTAGGTCACGCCGACAGGATGCGACTTTACAGGTCGATCATTCGCCCGCAGATTCTGTACGCTTGCCCCGTGTTTGCCATCCGGAAAACGCTCTGGCGTCACCTTGAAACCATCCAAAACAAGGCTGTTCGATCGTTACTCCAAGTGAGTCGCTTCACTAGGATGGCCGACGTGCGAGCGGCGCATAAACTCCCATCCGTCGCGGAATTTATTCGCTCGCAAGTCGCGTCTTTCAAATCCCGCCTCGCACCGTCTGGAAATCCGCTGCTACAAACCATCTGGGACTATGATCCCGGAGAGAAACACACTTATACACTGCCTAAAGATATTACTCGCCTATGAGTCTTTACTATGTCTTTTAATTTTAAATTTTCTTCATAGTATGAAGCCGCTTCATGGCCGGACAGATCTCTTCCTCCGTCCTCCAAGTTATTTTAGTATCATTTTATCTGCTTTACGGTCTTGCTGTCACCCGCTTCCTCTTGCCCAAGTGTGATTTCCCGCTGTGGGAAATGGGCGACCCTCGCCTCCGCTTCCTTTTTGTACCGCTCTGTGCTCAGAGTGTGCCGGTGGGCAGTTAGTGCTGTTAGTGACGTACTTTGTTTTCTTTTTTGTAAAAAGCCGTTCCCTGTCGGCTTTCCTATCTTGTTAGATTAAGAATTCATATTTTATTCCTAGTTATAAGTTTCACTTTCTCGCAAACCGCACTTCCACCTCAGCCATGTTTCTTTCTTCAATGCCATGCGTTTTTTATGTACAATGACCGGTAAAGGTTGGACTTCACTCACCGGGACGGTTTACACTTGCCCGCTTGGGCAGTCAATGAACTTTAGTGTGACTGCGTCTCCTCCATGTTTCCGAAGGGAAAAACACCAGGCTTGGACGACCTACCCTTTGAATTTTATTTAGCGTACTGGGATGTTTTGAAACCTATTTTAGTCCACCTTTTTTACTGCATTTTAACTCGAGGCTCTCTGACTGCAAGTCAGCGGACCGCCGTGATAACGCTTATACCGAAGAAGACACGGCCCAAGTCGTTCAACGACTTCCGGTCAATCGTCCTTTTAAACGCAGATCATAAAATATTGGCGCACGTCCTACGATATAGAATGACGGCTGCTGCCGACATCGTCCTCTCTCCATCCCAGTACGCCGTGTCGAAAACGCGAAACATTTTCGATGCAGCACTTTTAATTCGCGACAATATTTTTTCCGCGCCCTTGTATGGCGATCGTTTTTTATCACTGCTAGCTATTGATCTTGAGAAAGCATTTGATCTGGTCCAGATCGAATGGATTCTAACCGTGCTCAAGACGATGGCCTTCCCCGAGTACTTGATTCGTGCCGTATCAACGATGTACAACGGAACATACTCTATAATTAGGATAAAGAATGCCACCTCGCCGCCCATTCCCGTCGGTACCACCGTTTGGCAGGGTTGCCCGCCGTCAATGATGCTGTTCGCCTTTGCTTTAGACCCCATACTCAGACGACTGCAGAGCAGTGGAATCGGGGTACGCCGTCACGGCGCCGTCTGCCCGGGTTTCGCATACTCTGACGACATAACCCTCTTCGTAGACGACCCGTCCCACATGGCTCTAGCCCACGACATATTAACTTCACGTAAGCAGGGCGGTATCTGCCTCAACAACCGGAAATCCAGGTTTTTGCTGCTGAAGGGCAACCGGCCCTCGACCTCCATCGGTTGGTCAGAAGCGCCCTCGCTCAAAATCTTAGGGTTCTGGTGGGAGAAGGAGTTGGCTCCCACGATTGAGCGAAACTGGGGAATTATTGACCATCATGTAAAATGGAGTGTTGGAAAGCTTTCACTTCCTTCCCTCCCGATCGTGACCCGCGTCCGCTTCCTCAACCAGATTGTCTTCCCAAGGATATGGTATGTGGCCCATCTGTGGCCCTTACCCGCTAAATACAATGCATACTTTATTAAAGCGACCAATCAAATGATCTGGAATGGCAAAAGAAAGTTTCCCGCAACCAGCTCTTTGGCCCGTTTGAGCAGGATGGTCTCAATTTAACCGATACAGCTCTAAAGGCGAAGGTGGTCTACGCGAAGCTTAGCCTGCGCATCCTCGGCGGTGACGACGCGTGGCGCAAGGCACTCCTCAAGGACGCGTGGCAGAAACTCGCGCGCGACGTATGCCACCGGAGGGCATTTGAAGAAGCGAAAAAGGACCCTTCTCTCCTGCGATATGGATAAGCAATTAGGGTGAAGACCCTGTATGTCAGAGCGCTTACGGAGCAGCGACAAAATATCTCAAAAAGAACGATTTCTTGGAAAAACTGAGCGACCAGCAGGGCGAACGATGAGGCACGTGGTGGAATGTTTAACCTAATCGCGAACACAGTCTTGAGGAGGGAAGTGAGGCATCACCTACAGCTAGCCGATTCGCCCCTTTGGCCGCCATGCGGTCGAATAGACAACGTCGCGCATCTGATCCTTGGATGCAATGATAAAATCAGAGAATGGGAAGCTCTAAAAAAGATCTATAAAACCTGGGACGTGTTCGGTGGTGGTGCCATCACCGACATAAATCTGATCACCTTGAACTTTCGGCTCTTTCCGAGCTTCAAATCCTTCATAATGACCACCCTAATCGTGGAATTCACACAGATGAGAACCGCGAATAAACATTCCCCTAAAGGCATGCAAGCATTGGTGGAACGGATGTGGCTGCCCCCGGTACCGGACACACTTCGTCCGTGGTTAAAAAGTTGTTTTTCTGAATAACCGTGCTTCAAAGCTATCAATTGTTCCAACCAAATCTAATGTTCCGCTGCTAATCCAAATATTTCCCTCTCTATCTGTGAACCCTGCCTTCATTATTTCCTTCCACAGTATTGTTCATGGTCACAATTGTTTTATACAATGTATATGAATGTATGTCTATGTAAGTGGGTATATGCGTATTTATGTTTATGTGTATGTATGTGCATACATATATTTATAACGAGAAAAAAATATGCTGTAACCATAATCTGTAAACTGACAATGTGTACAATGTAAACACTAGCAGTGAAACACACTAGACCGAATAAAACTAAATTGAACCATAGCTTAAGTGGCTAAAGCACTCGACCGAACATTGAGGGATCCGGGTTCAAAGCCCAGTCAAGGAGAATGATTTTTACCCTCTAAAATTGTTGCATTGAAATGCACATAAGCGGATGACTCCAGTAAAAGTGACTGTTACGGCATCTCCCATAGTTTCCTTGGAATTTGTACTAGAATGTTTTCCACTTCAATAGCAAGTATAGGATTACAAAATATTTTGAATTTCGTGTATGATAAATTAAAAATACACTTAAACACTAAATAAGAAGGCAGATATGACCTAAAAGCTGAAGGGTATCAACAGGTCGAGGGAAAAGTTCACTTGCTTAAGAAGTGTTCTGGGGGAGGAGATAAAAGGCAGGGTGTAGAGAGGCTTCTGGAGAAAAGGAAGGAGTTGGGGACTCGGGGAGAGTATCATCGAAGGAGGTGGACCAGCGGATGCTGGAGACCCTTAAAGGCAGTCAGTCATCTGTTGAAGATGGCAAGAGAGGAGAGAGTGCTGGGAAATCAATGTAGAGGAAGGTAAGGATGAAACAGTATCGAATGAAGTAAGGTAGACGGAGAATATGTGCAGCTAGCAAATGATTGCAAAAACTCTTTATAATTATTTTAATGGGAGGCAGGGCTTAAAAGTTTTGCGGTACGTGATGCTAAGGGCATGGGTCAATCGGAAATCTACCCCTACTGAGAGACCACTGCTCTAATGAACAATAACCATCCTTTGCATCAAAAACGTGCCATAGAGGAAAAGCGTGTGCCTTAGCTGGAGAAATGAATAGTCTGGAGTCTATCAAAATATCCACCCTTCATTCTTTAAAATCTTGAGAATTCTATAGCATAGAGCTGTGCTGGTGAGAGCAATGATGTACAACGTCTGTCCCAATAGTAGTAGGACTGAGTTGATTGAAAACATTCTCAATGTAGATACGTTCACTCATAAGTCTTCAAAAGTAGTGCCCTTGTACGTGCACACGCCGCTGACAGCGGCTTTCCCTCGCCTCGTACACCTTTGGGAGCTGGCAGAATCCGATCGACATCGGATGACCTTGCCATGCGTCGCATCTGGATCCGCGGAAGAGGCGAGGAGGCTTCCGCGACAGTTATCATTGGGATTCCTGTAAAACGGATTGACAGCGGTAGCCGAGGAGACTGAATTATTTAGAATAAGAACTGGGAATGTTAGGACGAAGAAGAGGACAGGAAAATTGGAGAGTTTGAAGCGAGGGATGGAGAGAGGAAATAAAGATGTTTTAGGACTGTGCGGGGTGAGATGGAAGGATAGCGGGAATGGCAGGAGTGACAGGTCGGACGGAATAGAATCTTATTAGTAGATATTAAATCTGAGGAACAAAATGATGATCATTCAGGTCTACATACTAGCAATAAAACATGGGGAGAATGGTACGTGTGCCGTCCATTAGAGGAGATAATTGGGATTGCTCGTGGAAGGGAGCGCTTGATTAGAGTAATGAGGAATCTATAATCCGGCGCGGGGGAAGGGAGAAAATGGGGCAAGGAATAAGTTCAAGGGAGAAGGAATGACCTCTGGGAGGAAAGGGATAATCCCAACGAACACTTGGTTTGAACAGCGGAATGGGCGTTCGTATATGCGAGAAAGATCGGGGATTCATAGATACAACCTTTTACTCTTATATTAGTTTGCCTATATTATGTTTAGGCACATCTATCGGAATGGCGTAATTAAATCGTAGTTTTTGGGATTCAGATCATAATATAACAAAAGTGAAGTTAGTCTCTATATTAATATGGATTTATTAGGGAAGATTGGTGAGGAAATGGAATGTGTAATCCTTAAACCGTGGCAAAAAGGAATGAGAAAGAGGGGGCCGTAGAATAGCACTTAAGAGTGAGGACAGGGAGACGAACGCATTGGAACTATTTAATATTTACTAAGAACTTATGAAAGAGGGATATCGATAGATACAAATTAAAATGTAGGAAAACTTTATTGGAAAAGATTATGGGATGCATTGAATACTTAGGAAATGACGATAAGTCAGATTGGATAGGATTGATATCCCCGCGCGTCATTCGCCATTCCTGCGCTTAGAAGATGAGTGGCTGCCCAATGCACTGACTCGTCTCGCGCCACTTGACTCTTCGCGAAGCCGGCCCCAGGGAGAAAAGACCGGGAAACCTCTCTTTATCGGATGTTTTACCCAGTACAGAGTTGAGTCAACTTTTAACTAAAATCTTCCATCTTACATATTTCACACACCTAGCCCTGATTTTTATGCGCTCGCTAGCTATGGGCGGAAAGGGAATATTTGGATCTCTTCTTGCGCCCTCCCATTTCGCCCTATTATCCAGTGTTTCCTTGTGGTCGATGCAATCTGGATCGCGATTGATTCCCTCCCCTGCTGTCGCATCCGTCCCTTAATCCATGTAACAATTAATATATAATCTAATATATTTTGCTGGTATTAAACACCTATTTTGTCGTGGTTCTGCAAAACTCAGATTGTTTGACCTAACGGCCTTTCCGTATCATAAACGGTAAACTCCTACTTTTCCATTCATATTTCCCTTTTCCTAGCACCGCATTATAATCTCCCAAGAGCAATCTTCCAGCGGTTTTTCGGAATTTTAAAATAGCTTTTGAGAAAATACCTGACAGTAAATTACTCAAAAAGCTAGAATCATAATAGTTTACAAAAATATCCTGGACTGGATGAAAGACTTTTTGCATGTTCTGGTACAAAGAACACTCATAATGGAGTTGACTAAAATGCAGTAGAGGTGACTTCCGGTGTTCCCCGGTGGGAAGTATTATCGGACCTCTTTTATTCCTACCTTACATTAACGGCATCAATTACATAGCTTTAGCAGATTACCTTAACGCTATACAACAGAACTTCGACTCTGGTAATTAGAGTTGAACTTAAAAAAGTTCGTAGTTGAGAATTTGTTGAAATAGGACTCTCCCGAACGCCTCCTGCATCGGGAACACCGAAATGGAGTGTGTAGACTCGCTTAAATACTTGAGAGTTCCCTCACCCACGACCTCTCCCGGGTGAAACATATACGTACGGGGAATATGTGGACAAGATAACGCATAACGCAAGAAAGTGAAATGTTATCTTTCGCTGGTTAGGCCTCATTTGTAGAATATGCTGGTAGCACTGCTGGGATCCTAAAAAAGTCGGATTGATTGCCGAATTGAATCACGTGCGGCGTAGAGGAGCTAGATTTGTAAGACGTTGTTCATAAACATAGTAGCGTATCAAAATTATTTTATTGGAGGATCTAGGCTGGGAATCACTCGCGGAGCGAAGGTTAAATTACAGATTACATTTCCTGCATTAATTTGAGGGATGTTTCTTGAGTAATAGAAATAGTATTTTAGGGGAGGCGACCGACAGCTGAGGTAATTTGCACCATTAGGGATGGACAGGAAAGGGTGAAGGGTGGAGAGAAACCCGGCGTCGCCATTAGCCTACTCTTATCGAAAGGCGCCAAGGGCTCATACAGCTTAACGTCCAATCCGACGGACGGCGTACTCACTTAAAGTACCCTCCAAAAAGCACCTCAAGTACGGATCGGGATATCACTGAAAAATATCCGCCACCTCCGCGATTCGTACCCGGGCCCTCGGGGTAAGAAGCCAGTATGATAGCCACCGCACCATCCAGATCTCCTTATTTCGTTAGCATTGGTGTTGAAATTGTAGCCTGATTTTACTACGAGGGTCATCCGGAAAGTAGTACCCGTTCGTGAAATAAAGACACAAAAGTAAATATTAACAAACATAAAAAATTTTATTTGAAAGAGGATACTTTAAACTACTTCTCAACATAATCTCCAAGCAAATTAAGGCATTTGTCATAACGTGTGACAAGTTTCTGTATTCCTGCTGCATAGTCCTTCGCCGCCAGCTCATTGAGATACGCGAGGGACCCATCTTGCACAAATTTTTGCATAATGCAGATGGTGTTTAACAATTTCATGAACAATTGTTCGAGAAACATTGGGAAAATGCTCACAGATGTCATAATTGTGACGCGCCGATCGTTCCTCACGAATTCGTCAACTGAGCTCACCAGTTGGTCTGTAATGACAGACGGTCTCTCCGAACGCTCATCGTCGTGTGTGTTCCCCCTCCCCATGTTGAAGTTGCGACACCACCGCCGAACAGACGACTCGTCCATTACATTGTCTCCATACACCTCCTTTAATTGGCGATGAATATCACATGGGCGAACGTTTCTTGGATTGAGGAATTTAATCACTGCCCTCACTTCACAACTGGCGGCGTTCTCAATTTTTTTAAACATTGTAAACAATCACAGAAACAACACAGGCAATGCTAGCGTCACGCAACTTGGCTCAGAGAAGGCAGACAAGCCACTGAAGCTATCTGACCTCGTCCAGCGGCTACTCGCGTCGTCAGCACTTCATGCGGCACGAACGGGTACTACTTTCCGGATGACCCTCGTACGTTAGGCGAGATCATCTTAGTATAATTAGAGGAATGACGTGGAGAACAGATAGTTTGAAGATGACATTTTTTTCTCGAACGAAAAATAATCAGATTAACGTTGTTCAAAAGGTGGAAAAATATTCAGTTCAAAATTTGTCTAGTGTGTACCCACTGCCACAGACACTAGGGGTGGCTTGCAGGGTAATAATAAATGCCAAATTCTAAATAATTGTGAAGTCATTCTTCCATAAAAACAAACTCGATATCTTTTCGTCTACCTGCACGAACACTTTGAATATGGTTCCCTGCCCAATGTCTTGGCTAAATAACACTGGTAACTTCTCTCTCGATGTATAAGTGTAGTTTTCTTGCACTGCCATTCGAATGTTCTAAGAATTGGTAGTGTGCGTTGCGTCGTTAATATTATTTGCCAACATATAGGGAGGAAGAATTCGGCGGTGTATAAGATCAATTGAAAGAAGTAATTATCGGGATTTCTGCAAGGAAACATTTGCTAGTGAATTGGAGGGAATCGGACGGAGACGTGGGGTGAGAGGAGAGATGAGAGGGAAGTGAGAGGGGAATAGAAGATGACCGCGGGAGGAGAGCAAGGGAATCCTGCAGGAGACTGGAGTTAATCAGAACGAGGAATTGATTTGCAAGGAACCCCCAAACATGCGTGGGCAAGCATGGGAAACTCAAAGGGGATCCAGAAAGATACCGCTTAGGCTATATTATGGTTTGGCACAGATTAAGGGATAGAGTTACCAATTCGCATAGGTCCGTGGTTAACTCCTCCACTTGCTCCACTCCTCCACCTCCCCATGAGGCACTCCCTCCCCCAGGCGTGACTTGCTGGAATTCTTTCGTAATAATTGAACGCACTTTGTAGCATCCACATGAATATTTAGTTGGCACTACCATGGTTTCGTTGAAGATGTTGCCTTGCAACGAAACCATGGTCGTGCCTCATTAATATTCATGTGGAAGCTGTGAAGTGCGTTCCATTATTAATACCTCCCAGTTTAAATTTTGAAATCATGTTTCCCATTTTTGGAAACCTGATAATCTTGTGCTTGATTTATTTTATTGATTAATGATTGCATTCGCGCATGTGATCACTCGTGTGCCCACTGGCATGCAAAAGCGCGCCCACGGGCCGACCAACCCTCCCGCCATCCCTCCGTCCAACCCTCCCGCCATCCCTCCGTCCAACCCTCCCGCCATCCCTCCGTCCAACCCTCCCGCCATCCCTCCGTCCAACCCTCCCGCCATCCCTCCGTCCAACCCTCCCGCCATCCCTCCGTCCAACCCTCCCGCCATCCCTCCGTCCAACCCTCCCGCCATCCCTCCGTCCAACCCTCCCGCCATCCCTCCGTCCAACCCTCCCGCAATCCCTCCCTCCTCGCATTCTCTTCCCACCCCGGCCTCAGTCCACGGCATTAATACGCACTTGTGTCTAGGTTATGGATGCTGACGGCTTCTGCTTCCCTGACTAGTGTGGGGCGTACATCTCTTCTCTCGAATGTCTCTGAATAGTTTTGACGCTAATTGCCGCGGTTGCTTTCCCCGGGATTAGAGGAGTTATACGAAGTGACGCTGACACCGGAAATACTCGATTGCGCTAACTGCATTAAGCGGCGTTCCAACTTCATTATGCCTCCGAAGAGTTACCCTCTTCGCTCGACATTTTTCCGAGGGGCTAACGGCGTGCTGGCGACGATTTTATGGGGGAACTGAGAATGCATATACGCTTCAGGCCAAGAGTTGCCATTCCATTAAATGAATTTGTTTCGCCGTATAACCTTTTCAAAAACTCATCAAAAAGTGAACCTTATTATATGATCTTTTTTTAAATTCGAAGCTTCAAATTGATTTTTCAACACGATTTTAAGCGTTTAAATCTTATTATTACGTCCTCTGGCGATTCAAATTATTTCGTGCGTATTGGTAGGAATGTTAGTGCATAAACCAATGTTTATCTGCCATCCCCTGCCACGCACTTCCACCCACCCAGCGCCTCCCCTTCGGGCCGTCTCTCTCTCTCTCTCTGCTTTTGCCTCCAGGCATCAAATTGAGTAATTAAATAAAGACGCCTCTATTGGTGGACAGTTGGCATATAGATCAATCTATAAAGGGAGATTTACCATCTGAAGTTTTAAAGCCGAGCCTACTTGTTCCATGGAGTCAGCAACAATATTTCAACGCTGTAATATGAAGTGTGGGTTATATGGCTTTATTGATAACTGTTGCTAAAATTGATGACAAAGGTGAACAACCCCAATTGTTGTTCCCTGTTGTCGTCGGCCTTCAACAGCCTGTCTCTTTCTTTGTCTTGCAGGTGAGTTCCTGTCACCGTGGTGTCTTCGCGCCAGGCGTGCGTGCCCCGGAGGGAAGACGTTCCCTTCATTCCCGCCCCGAACCGCAGCGCCTCCTCCGTTGCGAGGCTCGGCCGTAGGGGAAGGGGCCGCCGAGGGGGTCCTCCCTCCCTGGTACCCGCAAACAGCTCACCAAATGTGTCCCTCATGGTTCACACCCTGAAAATGTGTCCCATCACTGCCATCGTACTTCGGTGGGAGAGATGATGTCAATAAAATTAGAGAGATTAACTGTCGAACAGATAGAGTTAAGATGTCTTTTTTTCCACGAACTATAGCATTGCCCTGCCACGTTAGGGTCATGTTGGGGTAAAAATTAGTCTGGTGTGTATTCACCCCCTGCTGCATACCCTAACGGTGGCTTACGGGGTAAATAAATAAATAAATTGTTCCCATAGCCACGGAAAATATGCGAGTTTACCACCCTCAATTTAATGTCCATGATAATGTCACGTTTTGCCCCACTGTTTCCAGAGTGCTATAAAAAGTGAAGATCATTCAGATTAAGAGGGCACAACAAATCGCAGACGACATTAAATATCAATTGAAAGTAAAATATTTTGCGCTGCCAGGATCAGAACTAAAACCTTAGGTATTTTAGGGTGAAATTTTATTTTATTAAATTATTATTGGGTATACTTATAAGCATTTCAGGTAGGTTTGAAATGGACACAGACTACTTAATGTTGCAGCGATACATTCCTTTGCCTCTCCTAGCAAATCTAAAATCTATAGCCTATCCTGTTCCTGCCTCTTCCTCTTTTGCCTAATTTTCTCCCCTCTATTACAGTCTTCAACATCCCACTGCCGATCAATACCCCCTTCATCCATCTTTACTGCCTCCTTGGGATTTATCCCAACAAACCCTCTCTTCGCCCACCATACCTAGCTCTTCCTCATTTGATTTTCTTTCGGGCCATTTAACCTTCTCTATTCTTCTCTACACCCACATCTTAAAATCCTCCAATCTACGCCTATCATTTTGCTTCAATGGCCATGTTTCCACACCGTACGTAACTAGGCTCTTTGCCTCATAGCAATTGTTCTCCTCCTGTCCCTTCTACTTCGACCGTCTTGGTTCAAGTCACTACCAAGAGCTGTGAACTATTTCTCAGGCTCTCATTTGTCCTTCCTCTCGTTAGATTTAACTTGTCTTTTCTTTTCAACGAAAAACCTTATTTTCTAACACGTCCTGCAATGATTGCATCCAATTGGCTGATTGACTTACTAGATTACTCGAAAATCTTGTTTAACGGAATTCCTTTCCACCCCCATTCATTCTAATCTGCAGTAAAAAATGTAGTCCTAGCCCCATCTTACTATGGTTTGCACGATCATGGCAATAGAGTTAGAGTTTAAAGGGAACTAATGGCTTTAAAACATCATATTTCCCACAAACGATAAGGGAGCAGAATGACGTTTCCCGACCGCGCTAGGCGGGAAAGGTGTTTCTGGGTCAACGGTAGTTCAGTGTGAAATCACTCATTGCCACACACCCTATTGGTGGTTTACAGGGTCTCATGAAAAAAGTAATAAAAGTGATGCCACGAGCACCACCATCAGTGATGAAATCCATCAAGGGCGAACGCTATTTGGTGATGCGAGGTGCAATTGCCGGTGGCCATTGCTGCCGGGCACACTCTGCCATCGCGGATCTGGCAACCACCAAACACCCTTTGAGGTCTCACCATGTCATGCTTCGCGACATAAATTTGAACGAGGGACGAATAGTTGCAACTAATCGCATAAATAACGATAGCAAGAGCGCACGAAGACGAACTTAGTAGAATGAAAAGTGAAAGGGTGATTACTTCCGTACGTACCATTGCCCTGTACTTATGAGCTAAAGTAGCGATTAGGGAAGGGGTTTGATAGACACGTATCCAATAGTCTGCTGGTTCCGCTACTCTTTTAATCTCTTAACAACCAGCAAATAAATAATCCGAAACCTTGATTAATGTAAACCCTAAGACAAATCCTCCTGCTGTCCGTTTCCCTTCATTAAATCCAGCATGCATATTCCTTTTCGGCCACCACCCCTAGGTCTACTCTACATTCCCTTTAACGCAGCCTTCCGAAGTCCATCACCACTCCAAGTGCCATGCCTCCATTTTTTCTGCCTTTTATTTTATCTCAGCAGCCGTGAAACCTCCTTTAAAATACCTAAAAGTTTTTTATTTATTTTTCTGTCTACTACTATTTTTTACCCTTTTCATCACATCAAGAGCCTCCCGTCAAGCCTCACCACCTTGCTTCAGAGATAGCTACCGCAGCATACAAGAGCAGCACGGCGCACAAGAGCGTTCACTAGTTTTTTATAGCTCCACTCCCCTCCCTTTGCTAACGTTTCTCCACGTAACTTTTCTCTTTTTTCAATATGCTAAATACTTTGTTCCCTTCTTCTACAAAACATCCTACATGGTAGGTAGCTACCTGCTACAAGCCATGCTTCCAGGCAAACAGCCCGGAGCCATGAACTGGAGCAAATTTATATTATAATTCTCATTTCGTGAGAATCTCATTACCTTCCTTTATTCATCGTGGTTCTCATTTCAAACTTGTCGTTCTGATTCCACAATTCTTTCACTGATGCATTTAACGGGATCCGGTTTTATGGCGCCGCAGACAGCTTAGCCAATCAGCATTCAGATCGACGCGACGCCGCCGCCGCCCTGGTAGCCCTGCTCTCAATTCTTGCGGGCGGAACGAAATTCGATGCCCGCCGTGCGTCATTTGTCTTCCTCCCATGACGGAGCAGCGTGGCCGCGATCTGCCTTTGTCCGGCGCTTGAGACCGGGTCCCGGAAACGGATCGCGGAGCCGAATGCAATGAAACGTAGCTTTGGGTGGAGTAGCACCAATTCGTGCTCCGACTGTCGCTCGCCTCGAAGCTCTATGATGATGGCGGTTAACTTGACTGTATGCATTTGATGTCTGTAGAGATTTTGATTTCAACCGTTACGTTTCTTTGGAGGTATTATCTTTAAGGTGCTGAATTGTACGAAATATTATAACATTTAAAATGAAATGATTGCAATAAAGCAGTGGATATTATTTGCCGCATGAATAGATTCTAATTATAAAGTAAAATTGAGCACTCGGGTGTGTATGGTGTAGGGGAAATTTCTCCGTGGTGGTGAAGTCGAAAGAATCAGATTGAATTAACCAATTTGAAAGATTCCCCAAATAGAGGATTTTTCGTTATTTTGAGGCATCAAATGTTTCTCTAAATAATAGGATTTGGGGGAATATACTTCAGAGCTTTCCCATTCGCTTGAATTGCGTAACTAAGTCGTTGTGTCTATGATTTAAGACGAAGGTTTATTAGAAAGTGCATTGCCCAAGTACACATCCGCCCTTACTCAACCGCTCGCACACGCCCCTTCATTTTCATACCCTTCCCAAAATCCATAAAGGAATATTGAAGGCCCATGCCATTGTCTCTCGTGGAAACGCGTAAAATGAGCAAACCTCAGCCTTTTGTTGATCGAAACCCGCAAACAATGGTTCATCGTCAGCCTCCCTTTATCAAAGGCACTTAACGATTCCTCAAACTCCTGAACTCAACCGCTCTCCCGAAAGACATCGCTATCGCCATGCAAATATTGACATCACCCTTCCGTGAACTTTCACACTGCACACCGAAGGTCTCTCCTTCCTTCATCGCCTCCTTTCAAAACGGTGACTATGATGCCTATAAATACGTGAAACTGAGTTCAATCGTAAATTTTTAGGAAGGGAGTAAACACCGAAGTACACTCGATACGTAGGATAACTTCCTAGGCACCACGCGCCCGGCAATTAACAGGTTCATTCCAAGTAAATTTATAAAAGATAACGCCGAACCTAGGTGGTACAACGCGGATGTAAGAAAATCATTAAGAAGTCAAAGGCTATTTCATGTCTAGATGAAAAATATTGAAAATAATGTCTGTGGCGACAAAAGGAATGAGATCATATATGATGACTGGAAGTGCAGCAGTTAGGAGAAGGCCTATTTCTTAAATTATTTCTTTCGAAGCATCTTCACAAATGTCTCGCCGAATTTCTCCGATGGCTTGCCAAATCGTTCCGGCCAACCGATGCCCAACATTGAAGTGCTACGAAACGGAATAAAAACGTTTGCTGAAAAATATTAACCTTAACAAATCCTCCGGGCCCGATCAAATACCCTCGCCTGTACTTAAAAAACTAGCGCCGGAAATTGCGCCATATCTAGAAATCATATTTAAGAAGTCGCTTGTAGATCACAAGATTCCCATTGGTTGGAAATCGGCTAATATGACGCCTATATTCAAAAATGGAGAGAAGAAGGAACGGAGCAATTTCAGACCTTCACACAGATATCAAGGCCACGGAAGCTCGATCGTGAGATACCTCGATGATAAGGGGTTATTCATGAAAACCGAGCAAGTGTAAATATTGCGAGAGAAATTTTGATCTTATGGTTAATGATATATATGGTTCTTGAGAGAGCAATGTTCCAGTGGACGCGGTTTTTCAAAATTAAAAAAAGGCTTTCGACAGAGTACCTCATAGTTAACTATTCGAAAAGCTAAAAGTATGCGACATAGATAAAAATATCCTGGTTTTGATAAAATTCCTTGTGAATAACCGTGTGCAAGTGTGGCCATATATAACGTTAGTTCAAATACAGAAGAAGTAACTTCAGTTGTTCCCCAGGGGACATCGGACCTCTTTTATTCCTCCTTAACGATAACCAAATAACTCCGTGGTTTAAAGTAAGATACACCGGTTTGCCGACGGAGTAGTGGTTCACAGGGGAGAAGAGTCCCATGCAGTAGCTGGATTTTTCAGATCAGTGTTCTTCCCCATCTCAAATTGAGCAAAGTCAGCCGAATTAGAAGACCGCAAAAGAATAAGTTAGATTTCTCACGGAGCTAAATTGGATTTTAGAATCATGAACAATAATAATAATAAGGAAAGGTGGTGAAGGAGTTTCCTCAATCACAACTTTCCTTTTTTTTATTGCGGAAGCAAATACAAAAAAAAATAGCATACAGAAAAATAGCATGATATGTTGAGGGGGTTCCTGCTCTCGCTTAATCCCCCTTTAGTGTTCTGATATAATTAACATCAATTACACAATATGAGAAAAATAAATATCAAACAAGATGACACAGTAGCATTAAATTACAGAAGTAATGTACAACCCAAATTTAGTACAATTAGAGATAATAATTATTATAAGAAATATATATTATTTTATGATAACACTTCAGTTTACACAGTCATACAAGAATTTTTTTTCTTTGATCGTACCCTAGGCAAAATAGTACTCGTTAACTTAAAATAGCAATTACATACAATTTTATTTATACAATAAACGAGCAATACAATTACTAGTTTTATCAAACTTTATTGTACCAACTTCAAATGTCACTACAATTATCAAATTTCATTGCACCATTTTAAATAATTGGTCGTTGTTATGCTTAAGGCAAAATAGCACAATCTCACGCATCTTGGTTTTCTTATAAGTCATACTGTGCCAAATTTCATGCCTGGGTTTTTCATACTGTAGGCACTCCTCTATTCTATGCTTAGCGGTGTCTTCTGCTAGGCAGGTACTACATACATTAGTCCTTGATTTTCCTATTCTATTGAGGTAGTGTCCAAAATTTCCATGGCCTGATAGGAGTTGCGTCGCTTTCTTAGTTAGCTTGAATTTTATATTTAGCCTTTCAACGACGTCTGGGAATATTTCTTTAGTGTGAATACCCTTATCGGAATTCAGCCAGTCTTTATTCCACTGACGAATTGTTTGTTCCCTGAGTATTTCTTTTAATTGTTTTTTGCTTAGGATGTGATTGTGTTCGATTACGGAGTTGAAGTATTTTGTGCCTTGGCCCGATTTGACTTCGATTATGCTAATTCTCTCCATAACCTCGTATTTTAGAGGTGGTTGTCCGGTAATTAAACATAGTGCGTCCGTGCTGATTGTCGAGTAACCTTTGCTAGTTGCTAAGAGGCAGGGTCTTTGTGCTTCTCTAAGTTTTCTTTCGATTCTGCTGTAGTTAACCTTATGACCCCAAATGGAGCAGCCGTAGGTAACAATGGGTATTGCTACAGCTTTGTATATCAATTGAAGGGAGTCGGTTCCAAAATTAGTTTTGCAATACCTACGGGCAGCTTGAAATTTTTTTTTGGTTTTGCTGGCAATGAAATTAATGTGGGCCTGATAAGTTAATTTTTCGTCTAAAACGATGCCCAAATACTTAAAAGATGGTGTGCGTCGGATATTGCTATTGTAGAGTTTAACAGTGGGGTTCCTAGACATTTTATTTCCGAAGACCATGTATTCTGTCTTGGTTGTTGAAATTACCAATTTATTAACTATTGCTCATTGTTCTATTTGTCCAATACAACTTTTTGTCAGTTGCTCCATTTTAGCTCTTGAGTTAGCTTCAATAGACAAAGCCATATCATCAGCAAAAGCTATTAATCTACATCCTATGGGGAATTCTTTCCTTAAGATCTGGTTAGTAATAAGGTTACACATTTTTGGACCCAAAACAGATCCTTGTGGGCAGCCCCTGGTGAGGATTTTCTTTGTGGAAATAGTTTCCATTTTGTATACGACCAGTCTATTTGTAAAGTAATTTGAAAAGAGCCTAGTTAGGTTCGAAGGAATTTTTAGTGTTTTCAGCTCCTGGAGGACGGAAGGCCACCAAACAGAGTCAAATGCACCTTTTGTGTCAATGAAAACCACTAATGTATATTTACTTTGATTATTTAAGTTATTTAAGAGGGCCTTGATTGCGTCTGATGTACTTCGGTTTTTCCTGAAGCCATATTGATTAGAATGATAAAGCGTGTCCTCGCGAATTATTTGTATTCTCTCTTTAATTAATCTTTCAAATATTTTCCTTAGGTCAGGTAGGAGTGTGATAGGACGAATAGAGCTGGAATCTGCGTGGTCTTTTTCTTTTGATTTTAAAATTGCATGTAGGGTCCCTGATTTCCAAGTGTCGGGGAAGTATGATAGCAGCAGACAGTCGTTGTAAATATTTGCTAGAAAACTTGTTATGTTGTTAACAAGTTTTTTGATAACAATGCCGTGGATTTGGTCATGTCCAGGCGCTTTTTTCGGTTTAATCTGCGTCGTCCCTTGAGCTGTCTTTTCATCAGAGGGAAGAAGAAGAAGAAGTCCGGTGGTGCCGGATCGGGAGAATAGGGCGGGTGCGGCAACGTGGCAACGCCGTATTTGGCCAGGAGCTGTCTGACGACGAGCGCGCTACGGCACGGCGCGTTGTCATGATGAAGCACCCATCAGTTTGCGATGGCCGGTCGGACTCTTTTCACGCGTTCTCGGAGGCGGGTGAGCACCTGCACGTAAAAGTTCGCATTCAAAGTCTCCCCTGGTGAGAAAAACCCCTTGTGAACCACTCCATGACGGTCGAAAAACACAATCAACATCGTTTTGATTTTTGATTTGCTCATGCGAGCCTTTTTTGGACGTGAGGACGTGGAAGTGTGCCATTCCGCGGATTGTCTTTTCGTTTCGGGGTCATATTGAAAAACCCATGTTTCATCACCAGTTATCACAGTGTCCAAACAATTTTCATCTCGGTGCAAATTGGCTAACACTTCTTCGGAAATGCGCACACGCGTTGCCTGTTGGTCGGCACTCAGAATTTTCGGCACCATCTTGGCGCACACCTTGCGAATGGCCAAATCCTGTGAAATAATGCGTTGGACGATGGATGCAGACAGACCCAACTGGTCTGCAATTTCTTCACTGGTTAAGCGTTGGTCTGTGTTCAGCAGTGTCCTCATTCTGTCCACATTCGTGTCGGTTCTTGCCGTCGACGGCCGTCCGGAGCGATGGTCGTCTTCAACGAGCTCCCTACCCTCTTTAAACAACTTGTGCCACTCAAATACTGTGGAACGGCTTAAGGCAGTGTCCCCATAAGCCTGCTTGATCATATCGAGGGTCTCAGTTGCCGTCTTCCCGAGTTTCGATCAATACTTCACGGAATAACGTTGCTCTAAATTCAGATTCATTTTGTTTTTCGACGCGGACAAAAAACTTGCTTCACTAAAAACGGTGTCCTCAATCAATGACAGCCCGCAGGTGACTGAGGTTGGTGTCGGTCTGTTGCTAAGAGCCCCCTCCATCTTACCCTGCCAGGCAGACCCCCCATCCACCGCTCCGTTCGTGCCAGAGAAAATCAGTCCTACCTCTTTTGGATGCGACCCTGTACATATAATACAACCAGGATGCCTTTGTCCGTTTCACAGATTTAGAGAAATCGTTTGATAGATCGGAGTAGGTGGAATTACTGAATGCTTTACAGAAAATAGGTGTAGATTGGAGGTACCTGTATAGCAGACTTAATCCGCAGCCTGTACATTTCTCACACAGCTGAGGTGCGAGTGGTGGACGGAGAGTCCGAATGGGCAGTGTTAGGAAGAATAGGAGAGAGGCGTCCATTGGCACGTCCTCTGTTTAACGCATGTGCGGGGGAAATGATTTAAGAGGCGTAGGAAGAACTGGAGATGGGAATGAAAGTCGGCGGGGAATTTGTATAATCAGTTAGGTTTACTAGTGACCACGTTTGTCAGTTAGTATAAGGGTTGCAAGCATTGCCGAGTGAATCGGAGATTTAGTGCGATAGATACGGGATGAGAATAAATACAACAAAAGGTATTCGGGTTTCCCGAAAGAAAAAAGCTGAGTTAAATGTTAAATAGGCCTTCATGAAATCGAAAAGGTGGAAATGTTTAGCTAGTATCGTAGGAAGTGTTCTGGACCAAAATGATGAAAGTAGATAGTCAAAGATCACAAGGGGAAGAAATCGGTAAATATTTGGGTGTAAAAATAACTAAGCATATGTCCTGGAAGGAACACATTCGAGAAATTAGCGGAATATCAAATGAAAAGTAAGAATTTATAAAAACAAATTTCGAGGGTGAAGGAGGTATAGTGCCATACTAGAATCAATCCCCTATTCAGCCACTATTATAATTGGAGCCTTGCTGACGGTGAAATTTCCGTTCTAAGTAAAGGCCTATATTTCTCTTCTACACCATAAATCTACCACACCAAAATATTCACCGATGACCTCAATTTCTGCCGAAACCTTCGATGGCGCGCCTTCTGGAAATGACAGAGAAACCCTTCCGGTCACATACACGCTTATCCCGCATTCGACCTACTATATTCCGCCCTGCTTCAACCCACGAACCAAAACCCCTTCCAAGTAACCATTCCGTCGGAATTTTCATACGTCTCCTTCTCCACAAGGTTCCCAATAAATCCTGCGTAGATTCTCTTAAACCCAAAAATAACCTCTCCACGAACGAACGTCATGCCCAAAGCACTTCCTCGTTTTGTTTTCTTTCGGTCCATTTCACATTCTCCATCCTTCTCCACACCCACATTTCAAAAGCCTCCAATCGACGCCTATAATCCTCCTTCAGTGACCATGTTTTCATGCCATACATAACTCCGCTCCATATTAAAATTTTGACGAGCCTTTTCTTTTACATTCTTATTAAAGCCCTGCCATCAATTCCTTCTTCCTTGTGAGAAATTCCTCGGCAAACGCAGTTCTTTCCGCCCGAGTGCGTGTGGCGCCGCGGCGTATCCGTCATTTCGCTGCGTCGGTCACCGTTCGGGATCGTTTGCCTTATTTCACGCCCTCCTCTGAATTCACGGCCCTGCCTTCATCACCACCCGCCATCCATGTCCGTCCCGACCCGTGTTACAACGCGCCCCTGGGGCTTGCCCTCGAAGCACCCTCCTCCCGCCTTGCTCCCCTAATTACGGTGCGCGCCCCTTTCTCGCTTTCACCCCCGGAACTTCCTCTCTTCATTCGCGCTCTCTTCCGTCGTTCGCCGGCGAAGAAGCCCCCTGCCCTCTCTCTCCCCCCTCTCTCAATCGCCCCCCCCCTGCTGCCTCTTGGAAGTCATTCCCGTGTCTCTGATAGGAAATCAATTTTCGGTCAAGGCAGGGCCGCCCGGATGACCGATCAGAGGACTTGCGATGGCCCTCGCGTGGTGCGGCGGTCGAGTGGGCGGAGTGCAGGGTGTGGGGGGAGGGGTCTAACCCCCCCCCCACCCACTCACAGCTCTCGTGGCACTAATCATAATTGGTTTGGCTGGACGTGGACGCCATTCTTCGCACAAGTCAATATAAGGATTCCTTTATTATTGCCTATCCTCTTCTCTCTTATACAATATGCTACCGAAACTGAAGAACTCGCGTGACCATGAAAATAGCAAGATACGTAGGCCCTGTTTGCTCTCGGAGTCGACTGCGAACTTGGTAGGAACATTTCTGCTGGGAAAATACGTTTTGCATCTTCCCTTAAGTTATTATTAATTCGCAGCTTTGAAGTGAGATGCTATGGAATAAATTTGTAAGCTTATCGCACAAGGCATGATCGAATCATATCATTGGCAGAATAAAAATATTTAATGTTCTAGTCTCAAAGTAAGACATTTTTCGTTTAATTTATTTAGTCATTACTTTAGTATTTCATCCTCCAAATCAAAGAAAAGCAGCAGTTCACTTTTGTATAATTGTTACCAAATGTAATTGTAGGTTATTTGTAAATATATCGGCCGTCAATTGATAGGAAAGATTCATCCTTAAAGATACAAAATCTTTGTTCTTCCTTTAATGTTCTTGGAAGCCTTAATTACCCTCTTTGACGAATTATAATTGCATAGCCAAGTATTTTATAAGTATCGAATTCGTTGCGCAAATTTCATTTACATGAATATTTTGTATAGCAAGAATCGGTTAGGTAAAGTAGATATAGGTGTTGAGAGATTCACATATTATTAGATATACACATTTTCCTAGTGAATTTCTACCAATCAATTATGAAATAAGATATTTCCGTAGAGCTCAGAATACCTGTAATTATTTCTCTAAAATGCAAAAATGTCATTTTCAGAGGCTACGCGGCTTGAAATCTCAATGGATGTATTGTTTTTCACTCATAGTGATCAATCAGAAGGTTGTTTGGATCGGTAAATTAGAAATCACTGAATTCTAAGCACAAGGGCGTGTCAAATTCGCGCATCAGGTTGTTGAGTGGGGCCAGCTCCTATCCCTGTGCCGCCGGCTTCCCGGGAAGTTTTTGTTTTGTTTAATAATGTATACGATTAATGGAAATAATAAAAACTTGTTTTCAAAACTGCCAATGACATTGAAAAAAGGACGGTTTTAACTATAGTTCTCTGGTCGAATTTGAAATTTGAAATTTCTTTTATTCTCTACCTTTCTGGGTCGGAGTGTACGAATACTATCTTTAAAATACACCACATGAATAAGCATTAAAACTTTTTTACCGATATTTTTAAGAATTTCTCGTATTTAATCAGGATAAACACTTTTTCCTCTGCAATTCTGTGTGATCAAGATTTGATTTTCAAGCTAACCTGTGTGTTCAAATCATTGTTGAATTTACTAGTGAGGGAAATGGTGTGATAGGAATGGTATGCAAATAGATGTTAGCAAGACTAATTGTAAGAGGGAGAAAGAGGAACGCTAAGATTAGCGTTAAATTAGGAGGCTAAAATTAGAGCAGGTGGAACAGTTTGCATTATTTAGAAGTATTTTGTACAGAGATGGTAAAATTAAAAGGACAAGGGACGAAGACTAAGCTAGACAAAGGGCCTAGAACGAGGAGGGTGTGAATTACGGTTGCGTCGAATGTCAAGAAAATGATTGGTGGATAATAGGATATGGACGTGGTTTATTACGGCGCGGAAAGAAGTTGGTTGAGGTGAAATGGTGGTCGTCGATTGGAAGATTTTGAGAAGAGGGTTTGATGGAGGATGGGAAAGATAAAATGTGTGGAAAGCAAAGGAGAGCGTAGTGCAGTGCGAGGCAATGAGAGGGAGGAGAGAGGATTGATTGAGAAATGCAGGGAAGGTAGTAGAAGCGATGGGGTGCTGCTGATTGTTGTGATGGGGTGAAGAACGTGTGGCAAGCGAGGAAAGGTGTGGGAATACATGGTATGTAAAAACGTATCGGGGAAAGTTTGGAAGTATACATTTATTTCAGATATTGCTACAATGCCTCTCAATATTCTTCAAAGTGCGTCCCTTGAGCGTCGACACACTTTTGCCTGAACGGCTTTTCCTCGACTCGAGGGCTCCCTGGTTATCGGGAGATCCTTAGGGGTGCGCGTGCAAGCTTCTTTGACGGCACTTAGGGTCCCATGGAGGTGTCCTTTGAGGAAGGGAGGATTTCACGTTTAAGAATAGGATTAAGTGTCTGCTGGTGACACTTCGGGACTGTAGGGGGGTGGGGGAGTCGTCGCTATAGCGTTGCAGAAGGTCTTCGGAATCAGACTCTCGACTCTGCTCTTGGTCGTCCGTCCAAAGACCTTCGCGATGAGTCTAGCGCAGATCTATTGCATCGCCAAATATCCAGTGATAATGGTGTGTTCACTATCAGACCCTTATCAATCTCAATATCTGAGAATCTGAGATCATGCGCACACTTAACCGACGGTCTCAATTCCGCACTTCATCATGCATACGCGTCTGGAAAAACTGTTACCGATACTTTTCATACAACCCTTGCAGGGTAGGGAGGCTGCGAGGATTGAATTAAGGCACAAAGTGTGCGGAATCGAAGAAAGGTTAATCCTTATGTAGAGTGTCACGTTGTGTTTTGGTTCGTGAGTTTAGTAAGGAGCGCAGTTTGTGTACATCTATATCTTGTTTCGTGGAAAATACAGCGATCGAGAACTTGCTGAAATCGGGCGCTTCATTTTTCACCGAGAAAGAAAAAGATCCAATTACCCGAAAATGAAATATAATCGCTATTACCAATTCAAAAGGGTTATTTTCAGTGGGAAGTCTTCACAGATAAAATTATAATCGCGGATTTCCGCTTTTTCCGCAATCTACTAAAGCTACTACTATCAAGTTAATCAAAATATCTTATCTTTTTCCATGCCTGCTGTGAAAATTGAAGTAAAAATCAAGTAGCATTTGAGTGCTATATGTGAATCACAACTTGCCTCTTAATAAACCGTCAAAATTTGACATTTGACAGTCCAGCATTCGCCTTTCATTTCTAATCTCAATGGAGGAATATGAAATGGAAATAAATGGTGAGTTATTAATAAAATTTAGGTGGAACTCGATTTGCTATTAAGTAACTGAAATAAGAATACTTATTCGGCCATCCATTCTGAACCGCGCGCCGTGGGCAGGGTACCGTGAGGGTTCCCGGCGTCCCCTGTCGTTCGCCACTGCTTGGAATGGAAGCGCGCGGTTCCGTCGGCGTCCGTCGGCTTCCTCATCTCGCGCCTGGAGGCAGACGATGCCTCCACGCCCACTTGATCAGCTGGATGGCGGTGATTGGCTGTGCGCCAATCCAGCCGGCCAATCGGGACTTAACCTGAATCGTAGCACTTTGTCAATTTATGCCCAATTTAGAAATTGTTGTATTGGTAGTAGTCTTATTTTTTAGGGTGTGTCGACGGTTACGGTCTTTTCAAACCAGAGTCACAAAGTTTATAGCCTAAAAACCCTAAAACTATATAGATAAATAAATAAATACATAAATATTTAAAGCCAAAAGCCTTTAAAAAGGATACTACATGTATCCTATTAGGCCAGTTTACCTTAAAAAGGTTAAAACTCTATTTAGGATTCCCCTATAATATTACTTAGATGACCCTATATTTTAAAGTGTCTCTTGCCGTCGGGTGTTGGTCAACTTATCTCGGGCTATGGTTCGCCGTCAGGTCACACTCTTCTCAGTGAGGTCGTTGCTTCTCCTCCGTGAGGGCGCAATGCCCTATGCCCACTTGCGATCCCCATTTTCTTCCCTCCAGTTCTTCCTAACGGATGAGGGGAAATTGTTTGATATTAAAACACTTCCCGCTTTGACTTGTTGATAATGCGTTCAAATCCAGAATAATATAAATCGTTGAAAAAATCTCGCTACCGGCACCCCTCTGAGCTAGGGGATCTGCGCTGATTAGGCCTCATGTAGAATATGCCGCTGGTATGTATATGGGATCCTCACGAAGTTGGAATGATGGCCGAATTGGATCGCGTGCAGCGGAGAGGAGCTAGATTTGTAAATCGTTGTTATGCTTACCTGGCAGGTTGAAAGGTTGATACCCATCGTATTTTGTCGGCACTACTCGTGCGTAAAGGTGCGTAGCCGAGGATTTTAAATTGAATGGTCCCTAAACACGTATTTATGACCCGCGCAACGACCACGTGAAGAAAATTACGGCTCTGTTATTCGCTTAATTATGAATGCGTGCCCTTTGCCTTTGATCCTTGAGGTCACCGAAAGACAAGACTTGCGGGAATGAGGGTCATTAATTAAATAGCACGACGCGGGTTCAGCACTGAGGCGCTTTGCGCGTGCGCACTCCACCATTGGGCGAGAGCATCTAACCTGGATTGGCGCCGGCATTCAACCGCCCTTGTTCTCAATTAATATGGGGAAAATAACTAAAATATATAATATGGTTTAATCCAAGTTAAAGTTGATTCGTCAATCAATTTTTATAGGATCGTAAACTTTCAGCGTTTTCCGAATATAATCAAAGATAAAAATGATTTTCTTAAATATTAATGCATGGCTTAACCATGACTCCTTACTTTACATGAATTTTTACAAAGCTGCTGTCATTTTATTTGAAAAACTGATTTAATTCATTTCCAGTAAGAACCGGAAAATTGCACAACGGAGATCTTATTTTTTTATTTCCCTTGTTTATTTGCTTTTGCTTAAAATATTTAATAAAAACCAAGCAATATTTCTGCTTCCCACGAATGTGCTTGCAATTCAAGGTAACTCAGGAAACCCGCGAGACACCGATATCTTTGGCTCACATTAACGCGAGAATTTCACAGCGCCAAATGTTTTTGCCTAAGCAGGAATAGGCAAATGATTTTGGCAATGCGAAATTCCCGCATCGAAGTGGGCGAATGCATCAGCGTGTAACTTCGCTAAGGTCACTATTGCGTCCATTGACTCCATGTCTTTGAGGTCACAGATAGAACATATTTTGATCTTCGTGTTGGCTAGAGATAGCGAAAATAGAATGTGTGCATGCCGATATGTTTAGTCTCTGCGATTGAAAGGGAAAACCGAAAAATATGTGCGATGGCGCATAGTTCTGTTTCTGTTTCACTTGATATCACTTTTCGAGTGGGAATGAGTATTTTCCGAAAAAAATTAAAATGTAAATATCTACGGAGAGTCAAATTACTGTTACAAAATAAACCAAAGGGATACGTCATTTAATGCGCGCAGTTGATCATTTAAGACGTTATGAAATTCATTGTAATGCCAAAGGGGCACTAAATTATTGGCCTTGGAGCTTTAGTAACATAATCAAAGTAATTGCATGCCCTATGAGCACTTGTAGGAAGGGAAAACCATCTTACGCTGGATTATCTTTGGGAATGTCGCCTGGGACGAGGGTTCTCGTGTAAGTTTGAGATAAGTAACTGTGGGGCTGTAAACCGCAATTTCCACAGCGTGAAATAAACGTAGAATTAGAACCAATTCCACAAAATTTAGCCTAATTCTATAAGAAACAGAGACAAGGAGGAACAAAGTAATTAAAGGCTTAATTCCCTGATATCATGCAGGTTAATGGAACTGATAAGTATTACTTCAATAATGAGGCACTTTGTTAGTCAAGAGTTAATAATTGAAAAACCAGCACAGTTTGAGAAAGGGTAGATCCTGCGAAACACAACTTGCGCTTTCTGGTCGTGATATTGTGGGATTCGAAGGAAACAGCATCTGACAAGGATGAAAATACCTTTGGCTGGATCAAAGGCTTTGAACGATGGCGTTGAAAAGGCAGCTTAAATGCAGTAGATTGCAGTAATCCCCAGGGAATTATAATCGGACCTCTTTTATTTCTTTTCGTTAGCGACATTAACTTCCTGGATAAAAGTAAGAAGTGGTTCACAGAGAAATCCATAAAAATGAGATGTAGTAACTTTATCAGTGACTTAAATGCAATAAAACTTTGGTGCGACACTTGAATTAAAAATAAACTTACAAAAATGTGTAGCGATGAACTTTTGGATTAGGAGTAGTTTCCTCCCGAAAGGCTACTGAATCAGAAATATCGAAATAGAAAGCGTAGAATGAATTGAGTGCTTCATCCATACCCTCTTACTCGAAACCTTTCCTGAGTGAAACATACGGGGAATATGTGGATAGGTCAGCAAAATATTAGGATGCACTAGATTGGTGTTTGCGAAATTTGAAGAAAAGGAATGAAAAGGACGAAATTGCCTTTCGCTTGGATTTAGAATATGCTGCTGATGAATATGCCTCATGTAGTCGGATTGGTTGCCGAATTTGATCGAGTGCAGCGTAAAGGAGTTGGATATGTAAAACGTCCAACAGAGTGAGGCGAGATGCAGTGGAAGTTCGTCATTGTGAGAAAACAAATTTGCACTTTTCCTCCGATTTTTAGAGATGATCACGTTTTCCTTTTTTTCTGCTTGATGGATTTTAACACATTGTTATATTGTAGGTCAACTTCCTGGAGGCGGCACATGTCTTGGATGTCAAGATGGGAGGTGATAATATCTGTAACATTTTGTTTAATATATTGAGTAGCTTCAGGCGTGATGTGGTGGAAGTCGAAAATAATGAATAACTGATCATAGCAATTTCCACTGGATAAAATATTTTTATTTACGACTGGGTTTCAATGTATTACATCATCATCAGGTAACCAACTGAAGTTGTGTTCAAGCTTATATACATTCCAGAAGGGGTGGATAGGACGTGGTAGGAAACGAGGGGGGGTGGAGAGAAGGGGAGGGGAAAGGGGGGGGGGAAGACAAGGGAGACATTTACAAGAAATAGCGGAAACAGCGTATTGACCTTGTTAAAACACAAACAGTATATATGGTCTTTAGGGTGTGAAGTGGTCCTATTGGGTGGATGGCGGCAATCTCCAATAAACCATCGGTGGCCGGGACGAAACCAGTAGACGGGCTGGGTTTGGAGGCCAAGGATTAGGCCCTTCTGGAAGAGTGGTGGTGGAATACCCCCACTTAACCCACACACTGGGGGGGGGGAAGGAGAAAGCACTCAAGGAAGGAGGCGGTTGTGTGTCACGTGTGGTCGAAGTTTGCTGACGAAAGTTGATGGAAAGGAGGGGGGAGGACAAAGTGAATCGCATGTCATTGAGAAGAGGGGTTTTCTTCTTAACTCGTTGGACAATTTCTAATTGTTCCTACGCGTCTAAGGGATCAGAAAAACTGTGTCCGATGGAGGTAGGGGAAAAGAAGCATTTTAATTGTTCAATGCTATTAGCCTCTTGTGTTGTCTTCATCTAATTTGGCTTTTTTGCTTCCTGAAGCACATCTCGTGTGCATAGAGAAGTGTATCACGTATGCATCGCAATTCATATACCTGTAGTAATCATGATTGATTGTTGTGATAATAATTACTTTAAAATTGTAAATTGTAGCTGAAAATAAAAAATATTTTTGATGCTGCATGCCTCGTATGTATTCACTCTCTGCCGGCGGTTGCTTTAATGGTACAATGTGGATAGATGTAGATTAAAAGAAGGGGCTATCAAATGGGTTCGTTCCACTCCTAGTACCGATGGATGAGGAATCTATTGGATGCCATGGTAAACTATTATTTTTATTATGTTTATTAGGTAATCTACCGGTTAAGGTAGGTCTTTGGATGGACATAATTACTAATTAAATAATTTGTGGCGCCTAGCAAAATATAACATCCTACTCTATATCAGGTCCCTCTTCATCTCTGAGTACTTTCTTCCCCCCTTCATCCCGTCCAACATCCCTATCCGATTCCTTCCCTTTCCTCTTTTACCCAACATTCTCCCCTTTATCACAGTCTTCAACATCCCACTGCCGGTCAATACCCCCTTCATCCACTTTTTCTGTCTCCATAGGATTTCTCCCAACAAACCCCTCTCTTCGCCCACCATACCAAGTACTTCCACATTTGTTTCCTTCTCTGCCCATTTCACCTTCTCCATTCTTCTCCACAACCACATTTAAAAAAACTCCAGTCTACGTCTATTCTCCTGCTTCAATGACCACGTTTCCGCGCCGTGCATAGCTACGCTCCATATCAAAGTTTTTACGAGTCTTTTCTTAACATCCTTACTCAACGCCCCTGTCATCAACTCCCTCAACCTTGCGAAAGCGTCTTTGTCTAGCGCAATTCTTCTCCTTACGTCCCTAATACTTTGACCGTGTTGGTCCAAAACACTACCGAGATACGTAAACTGTTCTACCTGCTGTAGTTTTAGCCGTCCAATTTTAATGTTAAGCTTAGCCTTTTTCTTTCTAAAAAATCGCATAACCTTTGTTGTATTAATATTGATTCTCATCCCATACCTGTCGCACTGGATTTCCAATTCACTCAGCAATGCTTGCAACCCCTTGGCTGACGGACAAACTAAAGCTTATGATTTCCACATTTTTCGGGCTGCGTCCGCGTATGTCGTTTAAATACACAACAGTTTCGCCAGCTATCCTGCTGGCGAAACCACCTACTCATCGCCGCGGAAACCTGCGAACGAACAAACTAAAGCTTGGTCATCAGCAAACCTAACTGATTTTACGTATTCCCCGCCCACCTTCATTCCTGCCTCCAGTTCTTCCCATGCTTCTTTAATCATTCCCTCTGCATGCAGGTTGAACAGCAACGGTGATAATGGACAACCCTGCCTTACACCTCTTCCTAACACTGCCCATCCGGACTCCCCGTTCCCCACCCGCACCTGAGCAGTCTGAGACATGTAATGGTTCCGGATTAGCCTCCTGCCGCTCCAATCTATTCCTATTTTCTGCAATATACTCATTAGTTTTTCCCAATTCACTCTATCAAACGCTTTTTCTAAATCTACGAAACAGGCAAATAACTTCTGGTTGTTATTCCATATTCCTCTCGATTAATAATCTCATTACTGCAATGGCATCACGCGTACCTCTCCCCTTCCTAAACCCAAACTGATCACTTCCTAAGTAATCATTTGCCCTATTATCTATCCTTTTGTTTATGATCCTGAGAACAACTTTAGCTGCGTGGGATATCAAACTTATCGTCCTGTAGTCCTCACATGATGTAGCCTTTACCTTTTTCGGAATAGGAACTGAAACTGATTTCACCAAGTCTTCCGGCCAGATTTCTTTCTCATAAATACTACGAATCAGCCCAATTAGCCTCTTCCTCCTATATTTTCCTAAACATTTCAATAGTTCCGCGGGAATGTTATCCACCCCCACGGCCTTATTTAGTTTCATCTCCCTTAATGCCCTTTCTATCTCATTGTCTAGTATGCCTGGACCTAAGCTACCTTCCTCTACGTCATGTTCCTTTTCTGTGTCTAACTTTGTTGGTCTAAGTTCTTTACTATATAGTTCTTCTATATACTCCTTCCATCTCTCTTGGATCTTTCCTGTGTCAACTATTACCTTACCCGCCTTATCTCTAACTGTTAGCATAGATCTCCCTTTCTTACTTCCCGATAAAGATTTAACTTTGCAGTACAGCGCACCGGTTTCACCCTTCCTCTGCAGACTTTCCATATCCTCGCACTTCGTCTGCCACCATGCTTCTTTTGCTTTATTTGTTTCCCGCCTCGATTTATTGTTTAATTTTTGTACTTCATTTTGTCTAATTCTGTATTTACAGTCTTCCATAATGGTAAACTATAATTGGGCTTTTTTTTGAGTTGATTAAATCTGCGAAACTCGGCGTGGGTCAATTAGGTCGTCGGTTTCACGTGCTACGTTTCTCGCCGAGGACCGCGGGCACTTCCTTCGCCCCGCGGGGAGCAGGGTGGGCTCTCGCCTCCACCGAGTTCCTTGGTCGCAAGCACTAATTTTCCGCCTTCTTTGCATTAACATACACTTTTTTCAATGCAGCAGATTACTCAATTACCATGTCGATAAACCCGAGAAAAGTGTTCTCGTCTGTTATTTATTTTTTTTGGATCGATGGTTACAGCTTCTATTTATGGGCCCATCCGCATGACTTTTGTCCGAAATGAGGTCCGTTTGTCGCAGTTCCCTCCAGACTTATCCGATTGTCGTTAATTCGCCAGTGGAAAACGATCAAATTTTGATGCGTAATTATATCGGAATGTCCTAACAGCACCAAGGGCCGCGATGCGTAATTATATCGGAATGTCCTAACAGCACCAAGGGCCGCGATCTCAATAAATTTTTAGATGCTGGGTACACCCTCCATCTTCACGGTTCCACGCCACTATATTCTCGAGACGATTCTCTCTCCCTCCGTCCCTCCCGCAGTGGAGTCGTCCGTGGTCATGAGAGAGATGTCTGCTGAATGCATCCCTCGATTGGGTTGTATTTATGCGTGCGTCTATGGCTCTTTTAGACGATGAGAAAAAGACTGACCTTTTTACAAACATTCACACTGGCCATTTGAATCAATTGCTATGGATGTGGATTTTTTACGCATATGGAACCTTTAGATCGCTCATAAAATGTTGCTCATCGCGTCTGACTATGTTGAAAAAAGTAGCTCCTATCGATTGTAATCATCTACATCCGTACAATACTGCTAAGTTGCCTCAAGGGCGTGTGGCGGGGGGTGCAAGGTCGCCAGTCATGTATTCACAATAATGTCACCGCTACACAAATATTATATTGATCGTGCACTGTATTTATTTTAATCATACGAAAGGAGGTAATCACATGCAGCAATTAAAAAAAAACAGGACAGGTATTGCCAAATAATGCTCAAGAACTGTAGATAAGATGGGTCTGTTAAATAGATAAATATAACATTTAGGATATTGGTAAAATAAATACTCTACCAATTATAACTATCTCCTACGCCATTGCTGTCACGTCTATTTTCATCTCTAATGGTTCGAGGAAAAAACAACATTTTAAATCTATTCACCCTGCAATACATCTCCTTGATTTTACGTAGGACATCTAATGTACCATAGTAAGTCGAAGCCTTTAGTATGTCTTTTACATCCTCGGATAAGTAACCTGCCTCAAATTAACGCAGTATATTTTATATGTATTTAAGCCTACGATCAACTTGTGGCTCCCATCCTAATTCACACTACGCGATGCCCCGCGTATTGCTTGCGATGGGTAGATATGAGAACGTTCGCAGAACTGCGTGTGTTTAGGTTCATAACAAAGTATATTACAATAGCATTATTTGTATCCGCAATCAAGTTGTATTACCAATAATTGGAATTCAGAGCTGCACAAGTATTATGAAAATAATAGATACAAAAAATTAGTAAGTGCGGCAAGGTATCCATAAGTCCTGATCCCGTATCAGCTTTTGAAAGAGAGTATACATGTATAGAGTATACTGCACAACAACAGCATGTGATAATATGGATTCGTATGTTAATTTTTGTAAACTACGTGGAAATACAAGTGTAAAATTTATATTATACCGTCAGCATCTGTCAGCAGTACTATTCATATTTTTTTCAAACTACATTGTAGTGTTGAGGGATTATATGCAAAAAACATGTCTGTCATCTGGTTATGCACAAGTTTTGCTAATAATAAATAGACAGTATTAATTTTCAATCTTCGATTGTGTGGAATGACATAGTGCTGCAATGGGTGCCCAAAATTTTCACGGATTTCCGTGATATTCTTATCCTCTCTTCTTGTCCAAGAATAGTAGAAAAAACATTTAATAATTTATGTTAATTTGCTTAGTACTTATTAAAATGGAAATTGCCTGAATTAAGAAAAAACAACATTCACTATGTTTTGTTAATCGTTACATTGTTTTCAAAAATGAGGATGTCGTTGAAGGAACTGGAATCAACTGTTGTGTGCTGAGGTTGGAGCAGTGAACGTTGAAGCAACTCCAGGCCCGCCTACTCGAACGCATTCCAGGCAAATACATGCCTTTCCCCTCGGGATATTCTAACTTCAAACGCTATTTACAATTCAAGCATCAGTCAACAATTGCTGACACACATCTCCAAAAGTCTAAAATCTCAAAAAAAAGCATGAAACATTTGACAATTGTCAAATAAAGAAATATTTCCCCGCTCTGCCTTCATAATGCTGTGAATTCATTTCCTTATTACCAGATTTTATGAGTTAAGGCCTTAATAATTGACTTTCTTTATAACTTGCAGTTTTATTAAAATACTATGGCAGAACAACATTATAGTATGCATAACATTACATTATTAAGAGTCCTAATATTAGATCTACATGTATCGCTATATTATAATTTTAACATTACTATAAAATATTCTCTATTTAGCATCGAAGAAATTTATTTACATGATACCAAAACACAAATCTGCGTCATGCATAAGTAAGTGTGTACACTCGATGAACTAATGCATTTAATTATCTTCTACCAATTTAAATTATTTTTGCCTCATGTATGAAATATCTACATGCATGTAAATGTAGATATATTATTGTATTATATACGTTACTCAAAATTAAGCCCCCCCCGCCATGCCTTGTAATTTATCTATTCTTTTTCTCTCTCTTTCTAGTTAACCCTTTCCAGCCCTCTTAACGCTCATTTCAAAAGCTTCTTATCGCCGCTTATCGCCTTCCGCGTCTACGGCCGTTTCCGCGCCGCGGCAAATAATTCACTGCATCCGATTCGATGTCCCCTTGGTCTACAACCTTGACTTTGTGGGATGGGTTGTGCGTTCCCCGAAGTGTTCGTTGACTGCCCGAACGGGAAAGCATTAAACCGTCCCGGGGAGTGAAGTCTCACCTTTACGGGTCACTCTAACATAAGAAACGCATGGCATTGAAAGAAGGAGACAAGGCTGAAGTGGAAGTTTGGTTTGCGAGAGGGTGAAACTTAAAACTAGGAATCAAATATGAAATCATAACCTAACAAAGAAAGAAAAGCCGACAGGGAACGGCTTTTTACAAACAAGTCGAATAAGATGTCAGTAGCAGTACTAACTGCCCACCGGCGCACTCTGAGCATAGATCGGTATAAAAATGGGAAGCTGATGCGAGGGTCGCCCATTTCGATGACCCCTAGAGCTGTGCTGGCGGGAGTGATAATAATTGCTCCTGGTAGGGTCACCCATGCCAGATAGGTCGAAGGTTAGGAGCCAGACGAAAGGTAGTCCACGCAGCGTCTGTTCCTCAGTGAGGCGGCTGCAATGGCGTCTGACCCCAGTGAGTGGGCCATTGAGTGATGGTGTCACGTTATAAACACTACTGAGGAAGGCACCGGGAAGGGTTCTGTTCTGCATCTGGAAACTAGCATAGCTTTGGTTGTCTTCGTATTTGTGTTCAGTTTCAATTTTGCCAAAGCTATGGACAGGATTTTGAGAGTTCTATTAATATATTTGACTGATTCTATGGGTTATTCTATTTTATTTGCTGATTAGTATTAGTTAAAAACAAAAAACATCGCAACAAATCGATGTCTCCCAAAAAATTCCATCTTCAACACCACCATGCCTAGCACTTTTTTGCATTTCCTTATCAATGCATTTTGCCTTTTCAGTACTTTTCACACTCACGCCTCAAACGCCCTTAAACTCTAAATGCTTTAATACTTCGAAGACCAAGTTTTTGAGACGTTTAAAAACGAAAAACACGCTCCACATCAAAGTTTTACCAATTATTTTCTCATCATTTTCACTACCTGACCGTGTCACTAACTCCCTTCTCATTGTGAAAGTTTCATTGCCGAAAGCAACTGTACCCAATTGTTCATTGACTGCCCAAGCGGGAAAGTATACATCTACATCTACATAATACCCCGCAAGCCGCCGCAAGGGCGTGTGGCGGGGGGTGTTAGGTCACCAACCGTAAAAAGGAAAAATACCACATGCAAAAAAAACAACACGGAAAATTACACCCACAGCAGCGCACACACTCATGCAAAAATCCCTTCATCCAATACTCATGCAAACACATATACCGCAAAACAACTAAAAAACTGCACCCCATGATGCAGCACGAAAGCCAAAGCCGTCCCTGTGAGTGAAGTCGGTCATTGCGCATAAGAAACGCATGGCAACGAAAGAAAGAAACATGGCTGAAGTGGAAATGTGGTTTTTTCTCACCTCCCTCACCACCACTGTGAGTTTCGTGGCCCGAAACACTTTCACGAGAGGCAAATTAGCCTTTCTACTCCCGTTTATGACCTCCAGTTTTAATTTGTAGCCTTGCTCATCCTCTTGTTTTGTACTCAGATTCTCTTCCTGTTCCATAATGGTGGTCTTGAATGACTGGCTAACTGAGGACTGTTCAGCAAACCTCGCACCCACAGCAGTCGCTCCAACCGCCATCGTCACCTGGGGAACGCCGCCACTAGGAATGGACCAGGCCATCAGGCGCTGGCTCAACGTCCACCCTCTGCCACAATCGGACCATTGCACGTCTGACATTACGCACGCCTATCACTATAATCCCCCATCCCACTCACACGGTTCTTCTGGGTGGTGCTCTCACAGGGGCGTAGGTTGGGGTTTCAGATTCCACAATCCCTCGTTCCCTCAGGCCTCAGTTCCATCTCTTAACTCAGGCAAGCGCACTCGACAACCTTACTCTTTTGACTCCAGTCAATATTTTACAGATCTGACGGTTTTTTCTGAGCTTTCTCCTAGTCTTTAAATAACGTTTTTCCCCATGAGTCCAAAATAAATGCCGCGTATTCCACGAACGAATGCGGTGAAATATCTTTTCCTTCCATTTTCAATATACTTTCTGACAACCGAGATAATAAATTTCACCTGCAATATGGATTCGCAGCATTTATGCCCGATCTGTGTGCCTAATGGAAGATTTGATGCTCGTGTAAGAGCCAACTTGCTCACCTCGGCTGAGTGTCTTTCATCGATACAATTAATTCTATAACTAACGTCTGCTTCGTTCCCTTATCTCTTGACTCTAGTTCTGTACATTTTATATATTTTATTTTAACCTCCATTCCTTTCCCCAATCTCATATCCTAATGTAAATCACCGGAGAGATCAGCTTGTGACCTCTCGGTGTGTCCGTGTTTTCCTCAAAATCACCGTTTCGTTTGCGAATGCACCTGTAATGCTTATGAGGTGGGAAATTGTCGAGTATGCCTCTGGCACGATACGCTGAATAATCTCGTAATGCTTGAAGAGACGAGAGTTGTGAGTTGCAATGTGCCGCTACTCATTAGGCATCAACAAATTCCACATGCATGTTGGGGTTTTATAAATTAATAGATAAAAGCGCCGTGTAGGACTACCCTCGAAACTGAACTTCGGTCGTAGATGCTCCATATTAATGTTCCAACGAGGTGAATCAACAAGCGCCATTTTGGCCTCTCTCTTCCCGGGAACGAAACAGCGCGGAAGGAAAAAAAAATAGCTGTTTGGCTTCAGAGACGAGGCATATCCTCCGAGCACGCACGAATTCCGTTTCGAAAATGAAGCTTGCCTCCGGAGCCCTCCCATCGATAAGAAAACTCATCTCCGAAACGTTGAAACGTCACACCCGAACAGATAGAGTGTGAGATAGTGGTCTTGGAAGACGTTCCGGCCGCATCTCCGCGAGCGGTTCGATTTTCTTCCGAGACCGGGGACTCGGCGACGCGGTTCCTGAGGCAGGAAGGAGGCGGATAAGGAAACCTCGACTCCGGATAAAGGCTGAGGGCACGGGTTAAGGCACAACGAACCCAGGCCTTTTGTTGCGGGTGCAGATAATTCGAAAGAGGACCCGAAAGCACTTTGGTCGTACGAAAGAGAAGTTCAGAGAGGACCAAGTGTACATTTACTTCACTCAAATGCGAAAAAAGCGAAAGATTAAGCAGCAGTGTGAAAAGACCCACTTAAAGTTCTTCATTCGAAGTCCCTTCACCAATGCGTCTCAATAAATGTCCCCGATAGCTTATGAATGCCAACCGACACCCAAAATTGAAATTCATACAAAAGAATAGGACGTTTGCCGCAAAATATTAAGCCTGATAAATCCTCCTCGCCCGATCAAATACCCGCTTGTATATTTGAGGTACTTGCATCGGGAATTGCGCCACATCTAGAAATCATATTTGAAAAACCGCTAGTTTGTACATCGCATTTTTCCCGTTGATGGGAAAACGGCTTATATTTAAAAACGGAGACAAGAAGGAACCGAGGCATTACAGACCTATTTCCTTTGCATCCATATAATGATACAAGGTCATGGAATATAGAGTTTGCTAGTTTGATTTTGAGAAAACTCGATAGCCAGGAATTATTAATGAATAACCAACGCAATTTCCGAAAGGGTAAATCCAATTGGAGCTATTTTTCATGATGTCCTTACGATAGCTTGGGAGAAGGCAATGCTCCAATTGACGCAATTTTCCCAGATTTTAAGAAAGCTTTTAATAAAGTACCTCATAGAAAACTGCCAACTAAGCTGGATGAATATAGTATAGATAAAATTATCCTGGGCCGGATTAAAGAATTTGTAATGTTCAGGTACAAAGAGTAGTCATGCATGTTGTTAGCTCAAATGCAGAAGAAGTCGTTTCAGGCTTTCCCCAGGGAAGTGTAATCGCACCTTTTTTATTCCTTATTTACGTTAACCACGTTAACGTCTTGGTTTATAGAAAGATATGCTTCTTTGTCGATGAAGCAGAGGTTTACAGAGATCTGTAATCCTGTTGGATAAAGCAGCTTTAACAGAAGACCTAAATGCTATAAAAACGCTGGCGCGACACTTGGCAAAAAGAATTAAACTTAAAAAAGTGCGTATTGATAAAATTTTGAGAAAAATGCAATCTCTTCCAAACTCCTACTGTATCAGGGACACCGAAATCCAAAGTGTGGACTCGATTAAATACTCGGGCGCAACCCTCACGCACGACTTCTCCTGGGTGAAACACATACTGGCGCACGCAAAAACCCTTCCACAAAGTCAAGGCTGTATGATCTAGGTAGGGACTATGACAACATACAGATGCCTCTTGAATGTTTTGTGGGTGAATGCGCCACCCCTCTCAGTCATGGCGGCAATTAACCCTCAGTTCCTCCTGCCCTGCTCCGCATATTTTCTACGCATGGGTACGCGGAAGATTTTTGACGACTGCCGATGTTATACCCTATTACCACTTAATGCTCCGCCGCTCTTCAACTTCCGAGCCGTTGGGCGTGCCACCGTCCGGTCTGCTGGGGCCGTCAGCCAACGGTGGCCTGGATGGGACTCCACGTGAGGAGGTACATTCCCGTCCATCATTCCATGTCGCCCATCACTCCCAGACACCTCCGCCACGCCATTTTTATTCCATTTCGACCGAGCACTCCTCTCCGTAGAATGAACAGCCCCTCCCACTCATACCTGGCCCATCCCCTTTTCCATAATTTTCGTCAGTCGCGTTCCTTCCACCAGCGGTGATCGACCGCTGGGAATCCCAGACAAAACCAGCATTACCGTCGCCGTACACTTTGCACTCGGTAGAGGCGAGGCACCTCTTCCAAGTGCGAACAGACATGTTCTTCATCTCTCGACGTTCTTGCGAAAAGAAATCGACTCAAGTGGTGGTGAAGAGGATCGAACCAAAGTAAGAATAAGGACTTGGATTGATAGAACCTTGATGAGCCCAGGGAAATTGAAAAGTATAAATTCGGAGAGCTGGAGAGGGAATATGGATGTTATAGTGACTCGTAAGGTGAGATTGATGGACAGAAGGGATTATTTAAGCGATCATTTTTAGTGATATGCGTGGGTAGTTCGATAAGTCATGAGGTAAAAATAGGAAAAACTTATGTTTTGTGTAGATATTTTTTTTATTTTTCAACTTTATAAATTTATAACTCGACATACTTTTCTCTGCGTTTCAGCAACTTCTTTAAGCCACACAAAAAGTAGGATTTCGGGAGGTTCTCATGATAGGTATCTGCGTAGGCGATGCCCTCCTCCTTCGACATGATTGGTTTTGTGCCAAACCTGGGAATAAGAAAAGTCAGTAGGGGCCAATTCACAATGAAGTCAATCTAGTTTGTACGATGGCTGCTGTTATTCCATAACTTTCGGCATCGAAATTTCGAATTTTTTGTGCGCCAATGGAGGTATTTTTTTCTTGATTTCTTCGCTCTGCCGTAGCAACGACGCACATTACTCCAGATACGAGTCACTCATCCTTTTCGTGAGCAATCGATGTAAATAATTCCGCGTGCATAACAAAAAACCATAGCCATCACTTCACCGATTTCAGCGTCTTCACCTTCTTCGAAGCCGGATCCACTTTACCAGCCCTCCGTTTCCGTTTCGACTGTGCCCTCGTGTCAACACGGTGTAGTCGTTTGCCCATGCTTCACTCACAATTATGTTTCGACGCAGAGACTCGCCAAGATTTAAACGAAACGGTAACTAACCTGCCTCCGACCCGACTACTAAGTTGTGTTTATTATCCATTTCTAAAACCGAACGCGGCAGCCATCTTATCCAGATTTGTTTCACACCCAATTTTTCGCGCCGATTGGAAACGCTCCACCTGGTGATATTCCTGCTGCGTGCTTACTAAACTCAAATGTGTTCTGATGGTACGAGCGCTTTCTATTGGATTTCTAAGGACTTATTGAATTGCCAACGTACTTCGGAGGGCTAGCAATATTATTGAACAGAAAGTTATAAACAAATTAACCATAGAGCCGGCGAGTGATAAAATAATATTATTGGAAAAATAAGCTAAACCAACATTGGAGACCTGAACAATCTGATCATTGTGCAGATCTCCATTCCACCGAGTTGTTACTAGAGGGATGTAGAATTAGACAGGGAATACGTTGAGTTGGAGAAAACAATTGAAGCGAAAGTACATTTGATTGGCATTTGAACGCGACGGTAGATGGAGGGAGAGATGACGGTAGAGTGGCTTCGTCGTGCAACAATTTCATGGTTTTAAAAAATCAACTCCCTTGACCGCGATTGAAATTGTTGCATTGTCATAAGCACTATGGGATGACTCCGTTGAAAGTTACCGTCGCGTCATCCCACGCAGTTTATTTGAATTAAGATGGCGGCGATTTAGGAGCAAGGGATGACCGCTGGGAGTATGTAATAGCGTGGAGTTAGGACACGCCGTGAAAGTTCTGTAGTTTCCATGTCCATCAGCAGATGGCTCCGTCAAAGCTACTGTCGCGGTATCTCCCACAATTCTTTGAAATTGTCAGAGGGGAACCGCGCGGAGTGGGACATTCCATGAATAGTCATTAGCTAAATATGCGTCCCTTGATATAATGATGAGGGAGCCGTGGTGATGGTGGACGCCGAAGTAAAAGTACGTCCTCTCCCATATCCGTCCTTGCCACCCACCCTTCGTGTTTCATTCCCTGCCAGACACATTTGGGTGGATCGCTTATATCTGACGCACTCATATGTGTGAACATTAAAAGAAAAACCTGGAAAATTTACTCAGAATTTACTTGACCAAACAGTTGCGATTTCAAATCTCCTGACGAGAATAAATAAAGTAGCACATTGCGAGCTAGCAGTGCGACACTCTCTGGCTGTCGGAACCCGGGCCAAGAAAACCTCACACTCGTTCATTATATCATTTGAAAAATTACGAATTTGGACTTTTTTTCCCATCAAGTTTCAACCCTCTGCTTTTTTCCCTCTTGCCTCTTTTATAGGTACTAAACTTATTATATATAAGTTTCAGAAGGTCACCATCAAGCACTAAAGGCAATGTTTTGTCGCAGTGGCCACCTCCAACCTATTGCTCTCTATTCACTGCTGCTCCCTTCAGGCTAGCATGCGTATCTGATCTGAAGTCCGTGCTCTTGAAGAAAGCAGCTCTGGGACACGTCCTCTTGGTTTCTTCCCTGCCACTTTTCTCTCAAATGCGTTCTTAAGGAATCGGTTACGCCTTAGTTAACGTCCGATCAATTTTGCTCTTCTTTCTCCTTGCTGTTGCTCTTAAGAGCGATCTCTTTTCTTTCACTTCTGCTCAATCCCTTTTCATTACACCGCTTCTAAACAGTTTCCTCCAAGTCCACCTTTCCATCGCCTCGAGCTCCCTTCTTCTCTTTCTGCTTTCCTGATCGTCCACGTGTCTCACATCCATGTGTACAACCCTCCCAACGAACGTTTCTATGTCTTTTCTTCTGGTTCTCATGCTTACGTTGTTATTCACTAGTGAATTCTTCTTGTTTTGAAGTGCTTTCTTTGCCTAGGTTATTTTTCTCTCAGTCTCAGTCTTTATTTTCGCTGTAAATAATGCTCCCCATGCAGCAAACATTTTCATCCCGATCCGAGGTAATGCCGTCTACTTTTATGTCGTTTTGGACAATTTATTTTCTCTTATTTATTAAAATTATTTTGGTATTCTTGTTTATTTTCAATTGCAAATCTTCTTCTTCTCTGGATGGTATTTTGAGCATATTATTCGGGTCGTTTTCCCAGTCTGCAATTAGCAAACTGCAAAGCGGATACTGTGAATCAATCGTCCATTCACTTGAATACCTTTAGTCCTTTCTTTCCTTTTTTTTTAATCGCTTTCTCGAAGAATTAGTTAAATAAATATGGGAGGAGGGGACAACCTTGTCTCAACCTTGCCTCTTTTTAGTTTTGCTTCTTTCATGCAGCGGTTTATATCAATTTCGGTTTTCTATGTCCTGTACAAATTTAAAATCATTCTTCTATCTTTCCAACCAACTTCCTTTTTTGTCAATATATGGAATAGTGGTCTCCTGTCAACTTTGTCAAATGTCTTTTTATAAATAAATAAAGGCCACTTATGTCTTTCTATTAATCTCTTGTCTCCTCCCTAACAGCTATCGCGGTGCTTACATCACTTCTCTGCTTCCTCTTCCTGTCATGTATGCAAATTGTTATTATTTTAAAATAAATAAAATCCTCGGGTACCTTTCCTATTTCATATAATTTGTTAATCATTTTGAGCAAACTTCTTTGGTCATGTTGCCGATGTTTTTCAATATTTATCCAGGTATATTGACTGGGCCTGTTGCTTTATTGCCCTTATAAATTTTCGAAGCAAAAATAATTTCTTTTCTGGTTATTGAAGGACCTAGCCTATCTTTATCTAACCTATACCTTTCTCATCCTCTCTATAGGGGATTAATGGTTATTCTGTTCCTCTATTTCATTTTATAAATCTTCTACTTTATCTTTCCATCTTTCACCCACTTCATCAGGTTCGTAGAATATATTTCCATTTTCATCATGAATCATATTTATTCTGGTTCTTCGTTTTAATTGAAGTGACTCGTTTTTTTTATATGCTTTGCCCTATCTTCCAATCACCAAATCTCTTCCTATTTCCTCACTTCTTTCTTTCTTTATTTTTTTTCTCCTCACCACATTTCTGAGTACTTTGATACTTTGACTTTTTTTAGTCTACAAAACCTTGCCTCCTCATCTTATTCCTTTCTTCGATAAATCTAATAGTTCTTTGCTCACCCTCGGCTTTCATGGTTCTAGTTTTCAATTTCCTTGTATTTATTGCGTCACTGTTGTAATACATTTTTTTATGCGTCCCCACCCTTTTTTCCCCAATCAACTTGTTTATTCTTTCCAGCAGCTCTTGGGCAACCCCTTTCTATTGGAAGATGCTAGTTTCCAGAAACTCCAAAGAAATGGTGATTAGGAAAGTGTACAGAGTGTCATGAACAACAATTATTAGGTATTACTGGGCGCTTGGACTTCCTCTCTAGTTCAACCTGCCCGTGACGTCAGGTCGGACTAGAGAGGACAATGCTTTAGACAATGCAAAGGGATCGATACGCGGTCGAATATCGAGCCAATAACTTGAAAAGGATTCTTACGAAACGCTCGCAACGGGAGGTCGCGAGCGCCCATCGTTTCGAGTGATTTCAATCCAGCGGATTTTGTTGACTGGTGCTTGATCAGGGGAGCGTCTGGTCAACGATCGCCATGGGGACCTATCTTCAGCGGTCAACTACGGCGGGAACGAAATCAAACACTGAAGGTTCGTCGCATTTCGCATCCCTTGAATTTCGAGCTTCGCTTCCCGGACCGTGGCAATCGTGTGGCTAGCGATAGGATTGGCTGGCGCACACCTCAAGTGCCCTGCCAAAGTGTGCGCGTTGTCCTTTAATTGGGACAAGAGTTTGGACGAGGGCTTTCGATTAGTGGCGCAGCAATGTCGATTTCGAGGAGTGGGGTTGTTCACGGAAAGCAGGAAGTTGGAATCATCGTGGTTTTCATGAAGGCAGTTGAATGATTCGCAGGGAAAGTGACATTTGATCGTTGCGGTGGTTTTTTGACCTAATCTTTTTGAAGTGGAAATAGTTTCTACCGGAGTTACGTTCTGTTCTTGCTTACCGCATATCAAAGTGTAATACCCTGTTCTTTTGAAGACTAGATTACCCAAGTAACCTCTCAATGCGATACGCCTTAACTGGCCCTAACCACTCACTTCTTTTGGTGCGACTAGTCTTCAAATGTGGCCTTCTCCTCTAAATGTACAAGAGTTGATTTCATTTTTTGATGCTATGAAATGCAGTGGTCCCTTCCCTCATTACAGGGGTCAACAGTAGAGTATTTTGTGGTGCATTTTCATGTGGTAGTGGTGTTTCACATTCTTGCTTGTTGTGTCCTGGCTTCCGTGTTGTAGGATGGCTTTCGTGCTGCATCCTGGGGTGCAGTTTTTTTAGTTGTTTTGCGGTATATGTGTTTGCATGAGTGTTGGATGAAGGGATTTTTGCATGAGTGTGTGCGCTGCTGTGGGTGTAATTTTCCACGCTGTTGTTTTGCATGTGGTATTGTTCCTTTTTACGGTTGGTGACCTAACACCCCCCGCCACACGCCCTTGCGGCGGCTTGCGGGGTATTATGTAGATGTAGATGAACCCCTCTGTCCGCAATCATAGGTGATCGGTGACTCATCGAAGCGGCTCACGTACCTTACTTGTTTGCCTAATTCGCCTAGGCTTTATTCTTTGGTTTCCAGTAACATTGAAAGTGTGTCACGGAGTTACTAGTTGCACTTATTGGTACGGTAGTACTGTACCGTGCGTATTTTCTCATGACTCTCCACATTTGTTTTGTATTTTAAATGTATCACGAAATTGCGAATTTTGTGGACATATTTGATCAATTTCAGGCACATTTAATGCTAAAGCTAATTATGCGGAATGATTTTTCATTGAGAATATAAATGCATTAAAGAAATAAAATCCTATCGCCACGAAAAATATTAATAAAGTCTACATAACAGTTTTTTAGAACTCCTTTTGAAAGGCAAGCAAAGGAGGATATTTGTGTGGTAAAAGATCAAAAATACGAAAAATCTAGGATAAAAATGTTTGTCCATTAATGTATCAGCATAAATGGCAATTGGCCAGAAGTAATTGTACTACGATTGGTAATTAATTTATGCATAACCTGTTCCTCAATCTCAAGACATTCTAACATTACTTGAGGTACATTTATGTTTATGTGAAAATGAATTTTTATTACAAGCGTCTTTAAGCGTAAATAGTTGATGTCCCAGCAATTCCCGCGACCCGAGGGCTGTTGTGTAGTTTCAATTGAGTTTTTGGCGTTAATATGGGAAGTGGGGAATATCGTCTGAACACTTGGCTGATTCTTTCAAGTATTTGATTACACGTTGGACGAAATATGAGTTAACCTGTAGGTTTAAAATGATTTATAATTATTAAAAAAATATATTTGCTGTGTTAGAAATTATTCCAATTATTCCCAAGTGCTATCTATTTATTATATGTTCCAAGACACAGGAATGTAACATTGTTTCTTTTTCCTGAGAATTTTATTCATCAAAGATAATTCGTAGTGTGACGAAGTTAATAGTCTCCTTGTGTCCTATAATTACTATTCTCTCTGCCGTTCTTGAAGCAAGGCAACCGTAGAAAGCAAGACAAGAAAATGTTTTACTTAAATTTCTTTGCCTCCAATGTTCTTTTTCACTATTTAAAAAATCTCTCAATTTAGTGTAAAATTTGCTGAAAATGTGGGCGACCTACCATACTGTTAGTCTTTCATCTTTATTTTCTTAGGAGCTATTATTCTTTGGGTTTATTTAGGATTTACGCGGGACTTAGCTTCCTCTCACCGTGGATTGAACTGGGATATTCATAATCTGATGATTGGACTCCATGCCGATATGGGTTTCGAAGCACACAGTTTTCGGTGAGCCGAAATATACATGCACACCAAAGCCTGCAATTTCTTAATCCTCAATGTCATCAATTATTACTTGTCGTATCTGCCGTCCATTCCATCCGCTGTGTTCTTCATTAATATTTCTCTCGGATTTCGTACACCAAAATGGTGAATTCTCATTTCCCTTGCAGCATTTCACACTCTGTCTTACACTCTCCTTCTCCGCAAGGATTTTCCTTGCTTTGTCAGGCATTCAATTCCAGGGAACCACCAAGAATTTTCCATATTCGTGCTTCGGTGCAGCGACTCAGTGCTGAAGGATTCCCTTTTGATGCAAAAGGGAAGATTCACGGCCTAGTTATTCCTGCTCCACGCTCGTATGTAATAAGATCCGAGAAGCCGCCGTGGTGATTGACGCGAGGCCTATGCCTTGCTGCCCCTTGGGCCGATCGCGAAACGCCTTTGGATGAGGGGGACCAATCCGCTCCTTTGCTTTCGCCACCCGCTCGTCCTCGCTTCACTCCGCTTCCCCGTCGCCCGTCCAAAGACGCGAATCTCCGATCAGTCGAGGCGCTCTCTACCTCCATCCATAAGTCAGCCTATTGATTTGTCTAGTCCTACATTCCCAGCACACTGAATAATGTTCATGTAGAAAGCGTGAGCGCGTTTGAATAACCCAGGTTTTGCTACCTCAGTGACCTATTAATACAGAGAGAGCGATCAGATTTGAGTGAAACGGGAATCTTTATTGGCGAGGGCGTCCTATTTGGCGTGATGTATAGCATTTTAAATAGCAGGCGTTCTACATGACGTGGGCTATCACAAAAAGGGAATTCCATACTCATCCATTATGATAAGGAATGGCTTTGGAAATATTCGCGACTTCGCGACGGGGAGTCCGGTTGGGCAGACTTAGGAAGAGGTGTAAGGCAGGGTTGCCCATTATCACCATTGCTGTTCTACCTGAATGCAAAGGAAATGATTAAAGAGCCATGGGAAGAACTGGAGGTAGGAATGAAGGTGGGCGGGGAATTCGTAAAATCAGTTAGGTTTGCTGATGACCAAGCTTTAGTTTGTCAGTCAGCCAAGGGGCTGCAAGCATTGCTGAGTGAATTGGAAATTCAGTGCGACAGGTATGGGATGAGAATCAATATTAATTAAACAAAGGTTATGCAATTTTTAGAAAGAAAAAGGCTAAGCGAAACATTAAAATAGGAGGGCAAAAACTAGAGCAGGTCGATCAGTTTACGTATCTCGGTAGTGTTTTGGACCAATGCGGTTAATGTGGGAGGGATGTAAGGAGAAGAATCGCGCTAGGCAAAGAGGCTTTCACAAGGAGGAGGGAGTTGATGAGAGGGACGTTGAGTAAGGATATTAAGAAAAGATTCGTAAAAACTTTGATATGGATCGCAGCTATGTACGGTGCGGAAACTTGGTCTTTGAAGCAGGAGGAAAGACGTAGATTGGAGGCTTTTGAAATGTGGGTGTGGAGAAGAATGGAGAAGGTGAAATGGGCAGAGAAGAAAACAAATGAGGATGTACTTGGTATGGTGGGCGAAGAGAGGGGTTTGTTGAGAGAAATCCTATGGAGGCAGGAGGAGTGGATGAATGGGGTATTGACCGGAAGTGGGATGTTGAAGACTGTAATAGAGGGGAGAATGTTTGGCAAGCGAGGAAAGGGAAGGAACAGGATAGGGATGTTGGACGGGATGAAGGAATGAATAAGGTACTCAGAGATGGAGAGGACCTGATGTTGAGTAGGATGTTGTGTTTTGCCAGGAGTCACAAAATATTTATTAGTAGCTGTGTCCATCTAAAAACCTACCTTAACCGGTAAATTATCTAAATAAATAAAAAAAATATATATATATATATATATTTATTTATATATATGTACATGTCTATTGAATATGTTATATAAAACTTACGATTTAGTCTTTTATGAGATGGTATTAAACGCGAATTACTATTTCCCCTACTTGTCACTTTAATTGTTATGTATAATTGGCTACAATTAATTTGATATACCTGTACGTACACCTTCTCAATTGAAAATTGAGCTTTAATTGAAAGAGAGGAAGAGAGCCATATTTATTTGGAAGGGTAGACTTAAGGTTGACGTACTTTCAAGTGAAATATCTGTGTCACCTAAAATATTTAGGAGTGACATGTTATGTATACTAAAATGGGGAAGTCATAGGGGACACACCCGGGACATCCGCTCGGCGGCATAGGATGCGAGTGTTTATTTCGCGAATGGATTTTCAAAATCATTGAATGAAATATTTAAGCGGTGAGCGTTTTTATTCTTTACGTCGGTTAGATGTCACCTAGAACACGCGCGGAGTGTGCGGTAATCTGCGCACACGGACCCGCTTTCGGATTCATTCAGTAATAGAGATACGAGGGGAACGCCGTCCGTTTCTCTGATAAGGCAAATTGACTCGTATAGCTCCCAAACTAAGGTTGCATTAGCTTGGGGTTCACCAGGAGAACGAAATCAACCCTCAATGCTTGGACTTTCAGAAAATTGGAGTCAATCGAGTTAAAACTCTTGACATGCAGTGCGGTGGAATTTGTACTTAGTTTGAACATAATTAATAAAATGGGCAAGGCCAAAGAAGGGAGAATTCAAGTGGGGCTTTCATAGCGATCGCTTTGTAAGGAGTCGGTCGCCGGTCAACCAACCGAAGGCGCCGACGATGACCGACCGCTGCGAGTGTTCCCCCACCCTCGGGGGACGCGTGGAGTTGCGAGTGGATTGCCCTCTGTGGGGAGCTGCTTCGACGGGGGAAGGCCGGGCGACCTTGACCCGGAATCGCAGCTGAATCGGCAGCGCGCGGAACGGGAGGGGTTATGCGCAGGGGCGGTGGGAGAGTGCGGGACCCTGAGAAGGGGGGCGCCCTCCCGCCCCCAAGTAGCCGCGCGGAGTGGTGGGTGGGGAGGACGTGACCGCACCGATTTCCCCGACGGCCCCCGTTAATTACCCTGTGTCAAACAACTCGTAATGGCGGTAATTTTCCATCGTCGCCACCCGGCTTTTGTTTCTCTCTCTATCCTCCGCGATCGCCGGAAGAGTGCGCAGTGTCCGGGTGCATTCCCTCTCGGCTGCCGTCAACCCGCTCCCTCCTCTCTCGGTGCCATCGCCGACTTCGTGGCCGTGAAGGCGCTCCCTTCATGTTCCATTCTCGGCGGAATCTCGTGGATGCTGGCGAGGGTTGATATGGAGCAAGTTCATGATGAGGAATGAATAAAATTTAAAACCCTGATTTAAAAAAAACAATACTTTACTGGCATGTCGGCTCGATAAACTAAAAAATTCGGTACAATGTCAATCTTACTGCGTTTTTTTTGTCTCACGCCTTGGACAGAACTCAGCGGTCGAGGTATTGCTCAGAATGACCAAATGTCCGTGGTTTGATTCCTTGATCGGGAATCTTTTTTATGCCTTAACATCCTCCCCCTACAACACATGAGAAGACCGAACGATGACGGAGTGGGAACACTACGCCATTGTTCGGTTTTATCACGTGTTGTCCCTCCCTAAATATTTCTATCTAATCAATGTGTGACGTTGTGCTTGGCGCAGCGTCACTTGCCCAGTTCGAATACGCGCGCCCCTCTCGCGAGCCGTAGAACGGCGGGGCGCTATCTGTTGGCGCCGACAACGTATGTAAGAAAAAAAGAAGACAGCGGAGCGCGCCGCGCGCGGAGAGTGCCGGCCAACACGTGGTAAGGAGAGAGTTCGTTGTGAGACGTCCGAGAGAGAAGGTCGTGTGCTATCATCGTCGAGTCACCGACAGCCTGTGAACACCGGTGGTGCGCGTACCAGCAACCGACCTCGCCGTGTGGGCCCCCTGCAGGCCCCGACCGGAACATCGGGAGCCAGCAGTCGACAGCGAGGCGGCCATCTTCGGCTGCAGCCGAGCGGCCACCCAACACCGTGGCCCAGCAGGCGTCGGCGCCGCGCATCCGGGTTGCTTGGGAGCGCCCACACCTTTTCTTGTGATAATAAACAGTTCTTGTGAAGTTTGCTCGTCGGAGTCCATTTTTATGCGCCTCCTTGCGTCCCTCGTGATTTCAGCTGAAGAGCCGCTGCCCACCCCGGGGCACATAAAAGGTGAGCGAGCCCTCCCCTGGGACGAGGAGTGTGATGGGCCAGGTGACAGCCAGCGGCGTGACTCTGCGGCTAGCCATGCGGCTAGCCTGGCGCCCTCAAAACAAGTAGGGTCGCGGCCTCCCTTGTCTCGCGGTATCGGGGAAAATTTATCTATAAATTTAATACCGCGTCACAAATGAGAGCATGTTGACAGCGCCGACGGAGTTTATGCTCACGAGGTTCACATTTGACGCATTGCGCGAGCTAAGGCTCAGTTTTTCTTGCATGTCAAAGGTAAAGCTACTGTTCTATAGTTCTTGGACGAAAAATGATGATCTTTACTTTTCCTTTTTTCAAGATACTTCTATGATGTTCAATGTTGTCCATTTACATGCTGTTATCCTAAATAACAACTGAGATAGGTTAGGGCAGATGGAGGCTTCGCTATCATCTCATGCCAGAAAGAACTGATTGAAAATGCCGATGGGCGGCTAGTTCCGATTTCGAAGTGCATTCTCTGTTTATAGAATCTTATACAATGAACGTTCAAGCACTATGGCGGGCAAAATTGATGCTCGCGTAACCAAAAAATCTATGACCGAAGCCACTGGCTAATGTGGTATATTTTACAGGGGCGTGTGTTTAACGTTAATTGCATCGCTGCGTTCAGTGTTCATCTTCATCGAAACCATACTCCACAAGATCGCGTGGTGCGGGATTTGAGTACACCAGTCTTTTGCAAATAAACATGCGCTATCTTGAGTCCGATGTTCAAGTATTAGCTCGTGTAACCGCAAGCCGTTCAATTGAAATATTGATATCCGGTTATCACGTCGAATATGTTTCAGATCAATAGAACGGCAACATCGCTCATAGCACTTCTGCTTATGTGTTTGCAATTATTTTTATTTGTGTTCAAGTGTACATTTACGCAAAATACTGGTGCGTCAACACCCTCGCCAGGTTTCCTTGCGGCGAATTGCGGTGCAGTGTTCAATTAGATTAGGTAGAAGTGATTGTGATTGTGGAATCAACCGCTAGAGTCGCTTCTGTTTGCTATCATGAGATACTTTGACGTGATGACTATTAGGGAGTATGTAGCATCCATTATCCTCTCTTAAAATATCAATAACGGCCTCAGGAAAATCGTGGGACCGTTTTGTGAATACCTCCGTATTTGGTTTTGTCTTCGATCAAACAGAGTGTTACGTGATATTCTCGCTCGGATTCCTTCGCGGTCTCTTGATTCTGTGCTGACATTCCTTTCAGCATTGACTTCGTTGGTGAATGTGGTTAGTCCAGGCGGATGTAAGTATTGCGTGCTTTGATAAAGGACTCTCTTCGCACCATTGAATACATTTGACGAATACATGAGGATATCACGCCGTACCGAAACCTAGGGCGGAATAAAAATACTCCGCGTGGAAAAGCGAAGTGTCTCCTTACATTTTTCCACCAAGGATTTCCACCATGTTACGCCTAAAACTGTGTTATTTACTTAACAAGTACACTCGCTGTCTCGAACGAGAGCCGTAGTCCTTTATTAACATGCGCCATATCTTGAATCCCAATTAGCATCGAGCGTGAATGCCTTCCGCCGATCGATGCACGCGGTGAAAGGGATCCCGTCGACGGCGGAGAAGCTGTCCCGCCGCACGTGACACCGGGCTAAGTTTGGCGGGCGCAGGAAACGATTAAGTTTCCCAAGGACGTTGATCTTCGTCCTTAAATACCTTGAAAATGTCCCTCAGAACTCTTTCATTACCAAGCTCATAAAACAAAAAATAAACTCTCCCGGGGCGACTTGTTGCCTCGAAAGTTAATGAACGCGGTCGCGCGTCTCTTCAGTGGCAACGGATGAACTCGAAGGGATGCCGGTCGCCCCGCCTCACGACTGGGTCACGCCATTTGAAGTTGATGTATACCCGAGGTCGTCACTCCATGCACTAATGAACTTCGATGCCATCTAGTATGATAAAGAACTGTCTCAACCGCCGATTTCTCGAGCGGGTGCTTTGTTGACAAAAATGAGGCACGTAGACGAATGCGTGCGTCTCCCTCGGGGACAGTGCGTGCTCTTTACAGCGGGAGATGGGAGCAGGAAAGGGCCGAAGGACTTTGCTGCTTGGGCGGCGAAAAGACGCTGGGTGATAATTACAGCCATCCCTTGTAATCCCCTCTCGTAACCCCTTCTTAACTCAACTCCGTTGCCCTTTCGTCCTATTTGTTCTCTCTTGATGCCCTCACGGGCGGAGTTCGCACTTGGCCTTCGGATTTATTTCGAAAGCATGTTTGGTTCGAATCTGTTCGCGTTAAAATCACAAAGTGACAATCTAGAGTAATCTAGGTATCATAAATATGCCCATCGTTTATATTGTCTATCCTCGCACCTTCCGGGGGAGAATGGGCCGCTCCCGGCTTTGCAGTCTGGCAAGGTTGTTTGGTTGGTCGGGCGGGTGGGTAGGGGGCCATGCGCTTCGCCCACTCGCCGCCGCGAATTTTTTTCTTTTCTACGCGAAGGGCCGATAGCATTGCAAAACTTTGCTCTCGCGTCAAAGCATATGCATTTCGCCGCTTTAACGAGGTATTTGCCCCGCATTAGCGAGCGCTGGGTGTCGGCTGGTTCGGATGTCGCTTAAAGGTTTCCCCGTCAACTCACTGCGTCGTTCAGATATCGCCATTGGTTGTGTTTGCTTTGCCGTGATGGTTCGCATTCGATAAAATTGCGCGGCTAGGATTCTGGAGGGTTTGCTCTTCACGGGGTGCGCTATTGAGGACCGCCGCCGGCAGATCATCAGCCGTTGGCGTCATGAGGCGCCCTGGGGGGCGGGGAGGGCTTATCGCAGTCAACCGCGCCCATTCTCACTTCGGAAGGCGTGCTGGGGGTGGGAGCAGCTTCTCTCGGCGCCCTCCTCTCCTTTGGCGCTCCAAGCCGCCCCCATTCTCTCGAGGATTTGCGGCGATGCCTCGGGAGAGGGAAAGAGGGAAATTTGTTGGCCTCTTTTTGCACTGAAATCGTGGGTTTCGGAGTCGTTGCAGAGATGCCTTCACGCACGAAAAAAGTTATTTTCGGGGAGTATTTGCGGGAGTGACACTCTTCAAATGACATCACGCGCCGAGGCGAACTTCCATGGCGCGATGTGACATCGAGTTTGCAATTTTTCAAGAGTTGAACAAAAAAGCCTCCCTCGTACCTGTTTTTTCCTGATCTCCGCGGCTGTTTCATTTGGAGGGTAATTTTCTATCATTCGCAGTAGTGGAGGGGGGGGGGGTGTTTCTCGCCCCTCCTCTCTCTCACCTCTCGAGGAGGACGACGCCTCGCTCGCCTTCAACTTCCTCGTCACGGCGTCGCGCTCACTTGATTCTCGAGTGCTATTTTAAGAGACGAGTTTTCTTAATGTCTCTGAAAAGTTTCCTTTAGTGACACATTTCCAAAATTTAAGGGTGACTTTGTTTTTTCGCATTTATTTGAGATATACAAGCATTCTATTATGCGAATAATATTTAAAACTAAAAATTCAATGGGAATTTTTATGTGGTAGGGTAAATTAAATTTCCATCCGCCTCGTGGGAAAAGCCACCTGCCCCGGAATATCTCTTACCTGAGGGGCGCCACTGAGAAGTTTTCACTTGTTTTATTCGCTAAAGTGGAAAAAATTCACGAGAATCCAGTAATTGAATAATCAAATCAGTTGACTTTTGAAATGTATCTTATTAGTACCCTGCAAGCCACCTCTAGGGTGTGTCGGGAGAGGTTACACACTAGACTACGTTCGACACAAATTACTCTTCCCCTAGCACCGTCAGATGCAGTGATTCCCTTCCTTTATTGTTCGTGAAAATAAGGACATTTTTAATCCGTCCGTTGTACACTTCGGCCCTTTTATTTTATTTATGGTGCCAATGACACATTTTCAACATTACTGCTAAAGAGACTGCAACTTCAAATTCATGCCAGAGCTTCAATCTGTAATTTAACCTTCATTCCGCGAGTGATTCCTAGCCTAGCTTCTCTATTAATTTTGGACACCTTACCCCGTGTATCATAATAATGTTTCAAAATTCTAGCTCCTCTACGCTGTACGCGATCCAATTCGGTAATCAACCCACATTCCTGAGGACTCCAGACACTAGCGGCATGAAATTATCTAAATGAGGTCTAACCATTGAAAGATAACATTTCTCTTTCAACTTTTCATCACATTTCTCCAAAACTTCTAATAAACCCTAAGCTTTTTTGTAAGCTTTTCCACATATTCTTCGTATGTGTTTCACCCAGGAGAGTTCGTGAGTGTGGGTGACGCCCGAGTATTTAAACGGTCTGCACTTACTATTTCGGTGTTCCCGAGGCAGTAAGGCATTCGGGAGGGAATTATATATTGAAGGAGTTAATCTTAGGGTGACCAAAGCGATGATAGTATGTATTCTTATAATTCGATTCAATTGTCGATTTTATTATTATTTATAAAATTGTAAAATGTGCATTTTTGGGGACATTTTATAATTTCCATTTCTCCTCTATTTTCATATCTCTACCTCAGATTTCTTCGGTTGGCTTTCGCAATCTGAACTGTTCAAATATTTAATGCCTTCGTCTCTCCTGGATTTTGACGTCATTCTTCTTCCCTGGAATTTCTTCGTCGATCTCGGTATTCGCCCACTTGATTTTCATTATTCCCTTATCACAATTCACTGGACAATTTCTGAGATTCCATTTATATTTCATCGGCTGAGCGTGCTCCACGTCCCTAAAGAGCATTATTGTAAATATGTAGGTGCACGAGTTGATTGAAATTTGTCTTTTATTTACTAAGTTACATGATGAATTGTAGCGGTGGTGATGCCTTTCTTTTGCGCCGTCGTCTTGGCCTCGCAGCTTTCTAATGAAAACCTCTTGCTAAATATTTTAGTGGTGCCGTCCATTTTATTACGAGTGGCATACCGATGAAGATGAGTTTTGATGAAGCTTAAGCACTTAAGCACATGAAGCAATTCGGCCTCGCCCCGCAAGTGGAGAGCAGTTCCACCCCCGCCTCCATTCGAGGAGTAATTTGACCAGTCTCTGAAACCCAGGTGATTCCAGTGGCGTGTGGACGTACAAGGGCGCCACTTCGAAGAATTTTAAGTGAATCTATCAATTCTGGCAAACATTTCTTTTTCTGGACTCAGTCGGACTACTTTTGGGACAGACCTTGCAGGTGATCCTGGGTGAGCAGGAAGTATTTTTTATAGCTGTAGCAGTTGAGACTGAAGTTTTTTGGTTCGTCGTGATTCTTGGTATCGTTACGAGCGCTGATTGGGCGAGGGGGGGGGCGGCGTTTGAGAAGTCTGTGCTTGGATCCATTGCCGGAATGTCTGATCCTCGGATGTCGCGGGGGTCGTGTTATTTTTTCGGATCTCAAGAGTGATCTCAGTGCTCTTGCTCTAGACTTCGCTGTGTGTTTGTTGAGGGCCTCCCATCCTGATATTTCTAACTTTCATTTTGCACGTGCCAACTATTTATTCACAATATTTTATCAGAAATTGAAATTGTCTACAGATTTTCCATAAAACGCAATTACTGACGTTTGAATAGAACTAGATAAAATGTATGGAAGCGAGCCGTTAACCGTCATGCATGACGTCGGAATATGTGATGCTGCGAGACTAAAACGACGGTTGTCGCGGAGAAAAGGAGCAATGAGGCCATGGAAACATGGTTCTGTCGGTAAATGGTGAAAATAAATGGGATGACGTAAGAAACGAGAGGGAGTCGGTCGAAGAGTGGGTGCGGAGGGTAAGGTACGGAGGAAACGTTTACGAGAAGAAGAAGAGGAGGGAAATTTATTGGAAGCATCCCGAGGCAGTTGATTGAAGGCCACCCACAGTGGGCGGACACTCGGAGGGCGAAAATGAGAGAGACGAGCCGAGAAGGATGAACAGGAGGCGATGAGAGACGTGCCCTCAAGGAGCCGCGAGGGAATGAATGGAGTTTGGAAGGGGATTTGATTGACGACCCGTGATGGTCATGAGTGTCATTCACTGCGTGATTCGCTACTTCTTGCCCTTAACTACCAAATGTTTATTCTTTTTCTGATTTAACTGTTGGTTGACATCATTACGTGCAGTTTTCCTTCTATTGAAAGAGATAAGGTACTTTTCCACTGAATTAAAATGGTTTGGTACATTACGTTGCAACGTGATAATGAAAACAAGGTGTGTATAAGAAGAATCGGGAAAAGTTTCGGAAAAATACATAGATGTAGTATATCAGATGTTGCTGCTTTGCATAAAATTGTTTCAAAGTGCGCCGACCCTTAAGAGCGCCGACACGCGCATGCAAGAGCGGCTCTGCCATGACGCGAGGGCTCCCTTGTGGGCGGATTCCAGGAGGTCCTTAAGGGTACGCGTGCAAAGCTTCTTTGAGGGTACTTTAGGGTCCCATGGTGGTGTCCTTTGCGGGAGGATTTCACTTTCATGGACAATAGGAATTATCCCACCAATGCGATACCTGCGAACGTGCGAACGCTTAACCGACAAGGTCTGAATTCAGCACTTCACGCCCACGCCAGGGAAAAATTGTTACCGATGCCTTTTATACAAACCTTGCATCTTTTCCGTGGTTTGATTTTGAACTGAATACTTCAGTGCCTGTGACGACCCCTTCACTACGACTGCCACCCTGAAAGTGACACCACGGAGCGTGAGAAGCCTCCCCTGACGGTGACGAGAGTGTTCCCCCCTCCCGATGCCCTTTCCGAGGCTGGAGTTCGTCCAAGTTAAATACTAAGGACTAATCCGTGTTCTCCTAAGGTTGTCTCCCTGATTCACTCAACCGCTGGTATTGAACGTGAGCATGCATATAATTTAATTCCCGATTATGTTTTATATTTGGCCCGTCTCATCCCTCCTGCGGAACTAGAATACACGGATGGGACTATGTTGGATATTTACGGTCCCCCGTGTTGCGGGTCGGGGTCTTAAGGGGGGTGGAGCTTGGAGAGAGGGTGGCCTTGCTTTTAGTCGGAGGGGGGTTGCTTCGGCTAGTGCTTCCCCTCTTCTCGTCCCTTCGCTCAACACTTCCGCGTGCATTGCGGCGGGGGACGGAATGGGGACCCTTCGGCAGTTAATTGAGTCCCCACCAAGGGTATCGGTATATATATAATGAATTTTTGAACCACTTTTTGTAACTTAAGTGCCTCAACCATTCCCTTTCAACCTTCCTGGCATAAACATGTTTTATTTCTGATTTTTAAATATTCAATTAGCGATAATATTCAAGTGAATCAGCGGACAACATTTTTAACGTGTCTGATTCAAATTCTCGACTGCACACAATCATATTCGGTGTGAGACCGAAGGAGGGCTACTGCAGGGTAGTTCGTTGGCGGTGGACGGAATGCTGGAGCCCCATATTTATTTTGATCAATTCCACAGCGTCTTATCGTGGCGGAAACCTTTAAACTAAACATTGGTTTTCCGAGTGAAACCTCGTGAATGTGTTGCGAGAAGAAACGGTGAGAAATAAATATGAGACACTTCAACAAATTATTTAAAAATCTAAAACCTCTAAGTTTTTAAAATCTTATCAATGGCTAGGTTTATTGGAACTTAAATTCTGTTGCCTTTTTAAGTTTTGTCACAGAAATATAAAAATTGGTCATTTGGATGGTAAGCCAGAATGAAAAATTCTATTGAGTATTCGATGATAGGTGAAAAACTATCATTATATGTTGTTGAATGTGTGGTAAAATTATTTAATAGTGTGGTCAAAGTAATATCGAGCTACGTTGAATATGTTTATCCAACTTACTCCATGTATTTCCCGCGGCTTTTTGGAGGCCCGATCCTTGTGCAAGCGGTGGGGAGCGGAAATGACCCACTTTAGAGACTCAACAATCTTGGTCGCTGAAAATTCGACTGTGACAAGTTCTTCGTTTCGACGCGTATTCAGAGACCGCGGAGCACGAAATGCAAAGCAGAGTTCGGGTGATCAGATGCGTGCGAGGAGAGCTTTTAATTACTCATAAAAAGTAATCAAGATAGAAACTTAATTTTTATTTGTTCTTCTTAAGACTTCTCTACATAGTCAGCATCCAGAGCAATACATATCTCCCGTGAGTTTATTGGAAGGCCGTCATTGTAGGAATCAGCAAATTGCGACAAAAAACATTTCTCCACCTCTTGAATGACGTCATTTGTGTTGTCAAATCTCTGATTCCGAAGTGGTTTTTTGAACTATGGGCATGAGTAAAGTCGCTTCGGGAGAATAGGGCGGATGTGGAAAAAAATCAAATCCACGTCGCTCTGATAGCTGCTCGCGCCATATTTGCTCCTGGAAGGGAGTCAGCAGTCGAAAGACCCAGCGTGCTGACACCATTGACAAATGCAGTTCTTCGTGAATAATTTTCCACACACTAACGTAACTAAGAGCAGTCTCATTCATGATCATTTTCATGGTTGCTCTTGGTGCGCTGCTGTGGGTGTAATTTTCCACGTCGTTGATTTGCACGTGGTATCCTTTTTACGGTTGGTGACCTAACACCCCCCGCCACACGCCCTTGTGGCGGCTTGCGGGGTATTATGTAGATGTAGATTACCTAAAAAAATATATTCTGTATTTCCCAAAATGTCAATCAGCCATCTAACACTTCTCTTCAACAACATGGACAAAGGAAAAGGTTTTAAGAAAGCAAACTGTAATTAAGTGTTGATCTATTTTAACTTATTTAATATTAACTAATGAAGCGATCAATATAAACAAATTATGAGATGGAATCAAATACTTTAAGATCTTTTTATATAAAGAGCTATAAAGAGCTCTGAATAACTTTAACCATACTTGTCTTTTTATAAATTGCCTTTGAAGATAATCCAAGAAGTTGTACACATAATTATCTACATCTACATAATACCCCGCAAGCCGCCGCAAGGGCGTGTGGCGGGGGGTGTTAGGTTACCAACCGTAAAAAGGAACAATACCACATGCAAAAAAAAACAACACGGAAAATTACACCCACAGCAGCGCGTACACTCATGCAAAAATCCCTTCATCCAATACTCATGCAAACACATATACCGCAAAACAACTTAAAAAACTGCACCCCGTGATGCAGCACGAAAGCCATCCTACAACACGGAAGCCAGGACACAACAAGCAAGAAATTGAAACACCACATGAAAATGCACCACAAAATACTCTACCCCCAAAGAGTCTGTAAAAGGCATGGAATGCGACCCAACGTTGCAGGTAGCAGGAATTTCCCCCCGCGGAGAGGGACGAGGGACTGAAAGGGAAACTTAAAAACAGATGAACAGAACACGAATGAGGTCATTCGGAAAGAATGGGTTATTATAGCAAAACACATAAGGTTAGTGGAAGAGCATGCATTTAAATACAAATAATTATTTTTTAGACGCTGAGGGTGGCAAGTGGAATTTTTGCTATCAATAATCCTGCAGTTGCTATCCTGTATTGTCCGTGGGAAGAAGGAGTCCTCGAGTCGGCTAGTTCTGGCATCTATTTCCCGAATTTTATATGCATGATCCAAGCGACCAGTGTATGTAGGAGTACGAATAATTTGCAAGACCTCGGTGGTGAAACATGCGGATCTGGATTCATTTAATAATTTCAATCTTGCATTGAATCGTCTCTCAGCCAATGATTCCCACCCCAAATCCATGAGCATTTCGGTGACGCTTTGCGTTTTATCATAGGAATTTTTTACAAAATTAAACGGCCCGGCGTTGAACCTTCTCAATTTCCCGAATGAGACCTTTTTCACTCGGATCCCACACGCTGCATGCGTATTCTAAAGGAGGCCTGGTGATGTAACACATGGGGGAATGTGTGGAAAAGCTAAAAAAAATAGGATTTATTTGAAGGGTACTGGGTAACTGTGATGAAAAGGTCAAAGAGGAATATTATTTGTCGCTGGTTAGGTCTCATGCACAGAATATGCTGCAAGTATATAGGATCCTCAAGAAGTTGGATTGATTGCCGCATTGGATCGCGTGCAGCGCAGAGGAGCTAGATTTGTAAAACATTATAACAATAACCCATTCTTTCGGAATGACCTTATTCGTGTTCTGTTCATCTGTTTTTAAGTTTCCCTTTCCTTGATTGTGCGTACGTTCGAGTATTTCGAGAGGCGGGGAAGTTGGAGGAGTAAGTTTGGCCGATAGGGAGACTGACATGGAGTAATATTCTTTTGTCGAGCGGAGGAAGTTGCCTTTGGTGGAATCCGCAGGCTCACTCAGGGCTAAGTGAGGCATACTTGAGGGCTGCCAGGGGCCGTCCGAAACTTACTATCCCTGAATGGTAAATGGCCAGTCCTTGGCGATGTGATTCTTGTATGACTTGAGGTGAACTTCACGCTCTACTGTGTCAAACTAGTCTTAAGATTTGATTACCATCGGGTCTCGTCATTTAATCGATTATTAGCGCAATGTTACACGAAAAAATACCTAGTTACTAATGAGTGACCTACGTGAGAGATGTGAGCATTGTTTTCCCCCTGCCCTACTTGTATTTTACCAAGATGTCTCGACTCGTAACACAGTATTTAGTTCATATGGGCCTTCTACTTACTATAATGTACTTATATCTACCTAAATAAAATATGTTTGCCTACATGTAAAACCTCGTGCTATGTTTTGGGGATGAACCCAAAGCCAACTTATGAAACTTTACCATTGGGATGATAATTAATATATAAATCAATCAAGGAATGGATCCATTCGAAGGATGGGTCTTAAATCGATTTTTTATACATTCTTGATTCCATTCTGTGTTAACCACCGCGCATAAACACATTCTTGGGTAACTTTTCTGTTACCAATCGGTTTGGGTGGCACCCCATGAAAATTTCAATATTCCTGATAAAGCTCTTAGTGTTATTTGACGATATTTTCTCAGAATAACTTGAGAGATTTTAATAAATTTGGATGATAAATCCCCCTGCGGAGTGATTAGCGGACCCATTTATTCCATCTAACTTATAATTCCATCCACTTAAAACGCTCTTCCCGGAAAGGAATCTCTTAGAAACATTTCTTATCCCTTAACAGTGGACCGCGCATTTTAACCTTGATCAACAACTGGACTGACTGGCGGAAGGTTGGTTCAGCCTTGGAAAGTGTAACTCTTACATGTATTACAGACAGTTTTCATCTTTCTGGCGTAATTTACAGGTGCTTAACCTTTGCCCGCACTGAGCAACCGTTTAATAGTTTGCGGCAATAATCATCTCACGTCGCTATCACAAAACTTAAGTCCCTCCGTATTGTTTGGCGTATGCCCACTGTCACTGGGATTCGCACAACCGCTGTCTCTTGGAGCATCCACAACTCAAGCAGTTGAAAAAATACAAAAGCTATCGGTTTATAAACTCCCTTGCCTGGCTTTTTACTTGCTGCACCTGACCTCATTATTACCCGCCTTGCTATTGAATTTATCATTTTTACTTGCTTCACCGAAAATAATATTTTTGGTTGTTTTTTTGCACTGTAGGCCCATGTCTAACAGTGCAGTCATAGCACTATCACGCCTGGCCTTGGATTCTCCCAAAGAGAGTGCCTCTTGACGCCCCGTCGTCATCTCCACTGGCTTCGTCTTCGCGCTCCTTCATCTGCATGACCCTGGGTGAATGCTCCGATGACGATACCATTTGGGCGTACTTAAGTCGTGGTCCACCAAACTTAACCATAAACATGTACAGCATCCGGGGGTTGGCGAATATCGGAGATCTGAAACTGTTGCAAACAATTTGCACTTTTCCATAGATTTATTTTTGCGCACAGCTTGTGCCTAGAGATGGTTCGATGAACTGAAACGCGTTGTACGTTACTAATAAATCTGTGGAAAAGTTCAAATTTTTTTCTAACAATGACGATAGCTGGTTTAATTAGGTCTATATGCTGTCAAGTTCTCCATTCTCGTCCGGAATATCTTCTTCGATGATTCCTAAAGCATGCTAAGACCTCAGTCTTCATATGGAACCCCAAGTTTATCCCACGCTTCTTTGGCTTCGTTCGTATTTGTGGTGGTTCCATCTTATTAATCACTTCTTTCCTTTGCTCTTGATTCATTTATTTACTGCGGCTTATGGTATAATAATGATATAATAATAAACAATTTTTATTGCTCTGGGAGCAAAGTCCCTTGGAGCAGAATACATGTTACATGAGGTTTTGAAACCTACGGAGTGAAACAGGTTTACATAATGCATAGAGTAAGGTAATTAAACCAGTCACAAAACACAATTGAACATCATTTGAACGAAACGTATAGTACAATACATACATACAAATACAAAGAAAAATAGTTAAATATTTCAATGCAACAATTTCAGAGAGTAAAAATCATTCGCCTTGACTGGGATCCCAGTCAAGGCGAATGATTTTTACACTCTGAAATGGTTGCATTGAAATGCACATTAGCGGATGACTCCGTTAAAAGTTACTGTTGCGGCATCTCCCGCAGTTTCTTTGGAATTTGTTAAATATTTAGCTTGATAGAACAGTCGGTACAGATGCAATCCCGAATATATCTTCATCAATTAGTGATAAATACATCGAGAATTTTTATGAATTGGATGATGATGTGCTGCCTCAAGCCTTGAAGGGTGCGTGAGGGTTCCACAGGCTGGAATGCGTGGGTGTGTATGGATAACCCATTTCCTCCATTTGAGGAAGGGGCGGGAGGGTGGGGAGAAGGGGGGACGGTGGACGAAGGGAGATTGATGGGGGGCGGGTGAATGAAAGGAGGTGATGGGGGTGGGGTGGGGAGGGATTCGATTCGAAGGGAACAATGGGGACATTGTGGCCGTGACAGCGACACGTGGAAGGGAGAGGTGGATTTATATACAGGGCGAGGTTGGGAGAGCCATTCCACCCACCTCCTCCGCCATCGCTCTGCCACCTTCGCCGGGGGCGTTGCTGAAAGAGAGAACGAAGAAGACTTGAGGCCCTTAGGGGCCCGAAACTATCGATACCAAAGAAAGAAAGAACGTTATTTATTGAATTCAATCTGACTCCTTGAGAAATAGGGTGGTCATTGTTGGAGCCCATGCTGCAGGATCTTATTAATTAAAGCGTGTAGAGCAGTGAATGTTAGGCCGAGGGCTTTGATGTGAGTTTCAATGAGAAGATTTTTAGTCCCTTGGATTGAAGTAATAATAGGAATTGGGAAAGAGCTATTTTTTTCCTGATGTTAAACCGCAAAATCGTAAAATGTACCAGAATTTTCAATCAGATTTTCACTGAGAAAAATATATATGCACCCAGGTAGCACACGTTCCATTGGGATTCCCCTCCATTGACGACCGATTTAAAATCACAGTGATCTTATCGGACGAACGCAAATGCACAAAAGTTGACGATTGGGTTAATGAGAAAGCCGTTCATTTTATAGTGAAATAACTTTCTATTTTTACAAAGGCTTATAAATGCAACATTTGAAGTCGATTAAATAATAGCAATTAAACGCCATATTCATTGAAGGCCCAATGCTGTTGTAATGTGAATTTGAGAAAATAAACGGCCCCGACAATGGAAATAGATTAATCGAATACTTTTCAACCGTGACTATTGTTGAAAATAAAACTAGTAAATTTATATTTGTGTTTAATTACACGAAGATTACATTATTGCAGTTGATGAAATATCCATTGGTTTCATCGTTGTTGAGGTAGCAAGGAATATTGTGTAAGAATAGTACAATTGATACTCATATTGTTGTCCGTTGCCACGCCTTTAATTCGACTTCCGAACTAGACTTATATTAAGAAGGAACAATATAATGCCTCGTGTACCTCACCTACGCACACAAAGTATTTGGCCATACGATAAAGGTAGTCAAAGAAAAGTCCGAGTCAGTATAACATACTAAGTATAATATCATAAAATACCATTTCTTATTCTCCAATATTTTGAGCAGAATGTGCGTGTGTGTGCGTGAGTGTGAGTGATTGGATACAGCGGCATACGTACCAAGAGGAGGACCGACGCCAAGGGGAGGTGCGGATGGCCCTGAGGGCAGATCAGGAAGCATCAGTTTAGGACTCCATCGAAGTGAATGAATTGATATTTTAATGATGAGTGAAAAATGGGCTTCCATCGGTGTGCGAGAAATGTATTTATTCTGGTAAAAAAAAATGTTTTCGATCTTAAAACAATGTCCATAAGAGTTTATCCAAATCGGATTCAGCGTATGTTTAGCTTAGCCTTTTTCTTTCTAGAAAATCGTATAACCTTGGTTTTATTAACATTGATTCTCATCCCATACCTGTGTCAGTTTTTCCCAAATCACTCCATCAAACGCTTTTTCGAAATCTACGAAGCAGGCAAATATCTCCTGGTTGTATTCTATATTCCTCTCGATTAATAATCTCATTGCTGCAATGGCATCACGCGTACCTCTCACCTTCCTAAACCCAAACTGATCATACCCTAAGTAATCGTTTGCCCTACTCTCTAACGTTTTGTTTATGATCCTGAGAACAACTTTGGCTGCATGGGATATCAAACTTATTGTCCTGTAGTACTAACATGATGTAGCCTTTACCTATTTCGGAATCGGAGCTAAACTGATCTCACAAGGTCTTCCGGCCAGATTCCTTCCTCATAAATACTACGAATGAGCCCATATAGCCTCTTCCTCCCACATTTTCCTAAACATTTTAAAAGTTCCACGGGAATGTTATCCACCCCCATGGCCTTATTTAGTTTCATCTCCCTTAATGCCCTGCATATCTCATCGTCGAGCATGCCTGGACTTAAGTTATTTTCCTGTACATCATATTCCTTTTGAATGTCTAACTTTGTTGGTCGAAGTTCGCCCGCAAGCCGCCGCAAGGGCGTGTGGCGGGGGGTGTTAGGTCACCAACCGTAAAAAGGAAATATACCACATGAGAAAAAACAACACGGAAAATTACACCCACAGCAGCGCAGACACTCATACAAAAATCCCTTCATCCAATACTCATGCAAACACATATACCGCAAACCAACAAAAAACTGCACCCCAGGATGCAGCACGAAAGCCATCCTACAACACGGAAGCCAGGACACAACAAGCAAGAAATTGAAACAACACTACCACATGAACATGCACAAAAAAAAAACACTCTACCCCCAAAGAGTCTGTAAAAGGCAGGGAATGCGACCCAACGTTGTAGGTAGCAGGAATTTCCCCCCGCGGAGAGGGACGAGGGACTGAAAGGGAAACTTAAAAACAGATGAACAGAACACGAATGAGGTCATTCGGAAAGAATGGGTTATTATAACAAAACACACAAGGTTAGTGGAAGGGCATGCATTTAAGTAGAACTAATTATTTTTTAGACGATGAGGGTGGCAAGTGGAATTTTTGCTATCTGTAACTATGCAGTTGCTATCCTGTATTGTCCGTGGGAAGGAGGAGTCCTTGAGTCGGCTAGTTCTGGCATCTACGAGGGTCATCCGGAAAGTAGTACCCGTTCGTGAAATAAAGACACAAAAGTAAATATTAACAAACATAAAAAATTTTATTTGAAAGAGGATACTTTAAACTACTTCTCAACATAATCTCCAAGCAAATTAAGGCATTTGTCATAACGTGTGACAAGTTTCTGTATTCCTGCTGCATAGTCCTTCGCCGCCAGCTCATTGAGATACGCGAGGGACCCATCTTGCACAAATTTTTGCATAATGCAGATGGTGTTTAACAATTTCATGAACAATTGTTCGAGAAACATTGGGAAAATGCTCACAGATGTCATCAATTGTGACGCGCCGATCGTTCCTCACGAATTCGTCAACTGAGCTCACCAGTTGGTCTGTAATGACAGACGGTCTCCCCGAACGCTCATCGTCGTGTGTGTTCCCCCTCCCCATGTTGAAGTTGCGACACCACCGCCGAACAGACGACTCGTCCATTACATTGTCTCCATACACCTCCTTTAATTGGCGATGAATATCACATGGGCGAACGTTTCTTGCATTGAGGAATTTAATCACTGCCCTCACTTCACAACTGGCGGCGTTCTCAATTTTTTTAAACATTGTAAACAATCACAGAAACAACACAGGCAATGCTAGCGTCACGCAACTTGGCTCAGAGAAGGCAGACAAGCCACTGAAGCTATCTGACCTCGTCCAGCGGCTACTCGCGTCGTCAGCACTTCATGCGGCACGAACGGGTACTACTTTCCGGATGACCCTCGTATTTCCCGAATTTTATAGTTTAAGTCCTTTACTATACAGTTCTATTATATATTCTACATCTACATAATACCCCGCAAGCCGCCGCAAGGGCGTGGGCCGGGGGGTGTTAGGTCACCAAACGTAAAAAGGAAAAATACCACGTGCAAAAAAACTAAACGGAAAATTACACCCACAGCAGCGCACACACTCATGCAAAAATCCCTTCATCCAATACTCATGCAAACACATTCCTTCCATCTCTCCTGGATATTTCCTGTGTCAACTATTACCTTACCCGCCTTATCTCTAACTGTTAGCATAGATCTTCATCTACATTTATATATACTTAATACCCCGCAAGCCGCCGCAAGGGCGTGTGGCGGGGGGTGTTAGGACACCAGCCGAAATTTAGAAAAGAAAAAAAAACCGCATGCAATAACCACAAATCATATATTAAAAAAAACATGGCATGCATTCATGCATGAACACTTACACCCCACACACATGCAAACACTCAATCTACATCTTACATACACATGCACCTGAAAGTATACCTACAGCTTTGCAGTGTTTAACTTTACTCCGACTTGTAAATTCAATGTTTTTAATATTTCTAAAGTTACTTCGGTTTCTTACTATTATGATTTCTGATTGTTCGGGGAAAGAATGAGTATTTGTACCTATCTGTCCTGGAATCTATCTCCCTTAGTTTATCTTTGTGGTCTGATCTACCCTAGTAGTGTGGGGCCATTATAATTCCATCTGTGTCATAGTTAAACTCGTTTGTTTTGAACCTGTCGCAAGTATGCGACATGGTACTCCCTTCCTGGCTCCTCCGAATACCCACCCCAAGCGATCAAAGACAATGTCGCAAGTATGCGACATGGTACTCCTTCCCTGGCTCCTCCGAATACCCCAAGCGATCAACGACACAATGTTGCAAATATGCAGCATGGTATTCCTTCCCTGGTTCCTCCAAAACTCCCACGTGACCAAAGACAATGTTTCAAGAGCATTCCTCCCCCGGCTCCTAAATTGGGTATAAAAGCCCTGATCGCGGGGCGAAAAGAGGTCAGTTGGTTATCTGGCGGTGACCGGTAGAGCACGATGCTTCGGCTATGTTGCGCTTGTCGCGACAGCGTGCCCTATTTCTGACTCAACGACGGACGAGGGCTCTGACTAGGTTATGCGTGTCTTGACCGCGTCCGCCCTGCCATACTCCCTTCTTTCCCGACGGACGAGGGCTCTGCCTAGGTTATGCGTGTCGTGACCGCGTCCGCCCTGCCATACTCCCTTCTTTCCCGACGGACGAGGGCTCTGCCTAGGTTATGCGTGTCGTGACCGCGTCCGCCCTGCCATACTCCCTTCCTTCCCGACGGACAAGGGCTCTGACTAGATTTTGCGTGTCTTGACCGCGTCCGCCCTGCCATACTCCCTTCTTTCCCGACGGACGAGGGCTCTGCCTAGGTTATGCGTGTCGTGACCGCGTCCGCCCTGCCATACTCCCTTCTTTCCCGACGGACGAGGGCTCTGCCTAGGTTATGCGTGTCGTGACCGCGTCCGCCCTGCCATACTCCCTTCCTTCCCGACGGACAAGGGCTCTGCCTAGGTTATGCGTGTCGTGACCGCGTCCGCCCTGCCATACACCCTTCCTACCCAACGGACGAGGGCTCTGCCTAGGTTATGCGTGTCGTGACCGCGTCCGCCCTGCCATACACCCTTCCATCCCGGCGGACGAGGGCTCTGCCTAGGTTATGCGTGTCGTGACCGCGTCCGCCCTGCCATACTCCCTTCCTTCCCGACGGACGCGCGTTGGTTTACTGAGGGTCTAGCCATCCGTAAGTTGCGTATACCTTTGTGATTGGTGCATTATAACTGTATGTTGTATAATAAACGATTGTTTGGGTAAGACTCGGTGTAGTTATTCTGACTTTCCCCGATACCCTTGGTGTCGCACCAATAGGAACGCCCCTTGCGACAAACCATTCTAAACGTCTAAGCCTCGCTTGTTCTCTCCGCACTTCAAGTGGTTCTCAGCCTAATTCCCCAAAGAGACCTGTCACACTTGTGTTCTTATCATAACAATTTTTAACGAATCTAGCGGATTTTCTCTGGACTTTATCTAATCCTTTTTGCCAAATTTTCTTCCAAGGATCCCAAATACTTGCGGCATATTCCAAATGAGGCCTAACTATAGCAAAATAACACCTCTCTTTAACTTTCTCTTTACATTTCCCCACCACCCGTTTTATGAAGCCAAGGTTCTTTAAAGCTGATCCGCATATTGTTCTGATATGTGCTCCCCATGAAAGCCGTGGTGTTAGAACAACCCCCAAATATTTAACTTGATTGGGCGTAGTTAGTACTGAACCCTCTATTTCGTAGTTAATATCCTGTTCGTCGCTTCCTATGTTCCAAAATTTCAAAAATGTGCATTTATCTGTATTAAGTGTTAATCCCCATTTATTGCACCATTCCGAGATATTGTCTAAGTCTGTAGAGAGTAGCTCGCGATCTAGATGGCTCCTTATTTCCCTGTATATCACCATGTCGTCAGCAAATAACCTTAGGTTGCTACAAACGTGTGTGCTTAAGTCATTTATGTATATAAAGAACAGAAGAGGCCCTATTACACTTCCCTGGGGGACGCCCGAAGTTACATCTCTATCGGTTGAGCACAACCCATCAATGACTACTATTTGTTTGCGGTTTGACAAGAAGTCTCTAATCCAGTTAATTATTTTTACATTGATCCCATAGTATTTAAGTTTATGTAACAATTTATTGTGTGGGACTTTGTCGAAGGCTTTTTTGAAATCCAGGAATACTGCATCGACTTGTGTGTTGTTTTCTCCCGATCTAAGTATATCGTGAATGAAGAGACGAAGTTGTGTTTCGCAAGATCTGCTTTTCCTAAATCCGCGCTGGTTGTGGATTAATATTTTCCTACTATCAAGAAATCTCACAATGTTAGTGACAATATTGTGTTCCAATATTTTACAAGAGCTCGATGTTAAAGAAATGGGTCGGTAATTGGTTGGTTTATCCCTATCGCCGCCTTTATAGATGGGAGTTAAATGGGCTAGCTTCCATTCGCGAGGCACTGAGCCTTCTTCTATCGATTTTAGAAAAACAATATGTAGAAACGGGGCAATGTCTTCAGCTTATTCCTTTAATAGTCTAGCTGGTATTTCTTCCGGACCAGGTACCTTGTGTACTTTGATACTACGGAGCAGATATACTATTCCCTGCTTGGTTAGTGTAAGATCGATTATGTGTTCCCCGGGTGGGTGTGGAGGATCGTTTGCTGCGTTTGCGTTTTTACTGTAGACGCTCTGGAAAAATGGTTTAAAATATTTGCCTTTTTCACGCTATCTGTAATGATTTCTCCATTTTCCGTCTTCAAAGAGTGAACAGTGGGACGTTTACCCTGTATTTCCCTAACATAGGACCAGAATGACTTTGGATTTTCCTCAAGATATTCGCTAAGCATTTTAGATTTAAGAGTGTAGTGCTGTGCGCATAATACTTTTCGTCTTACTACGACATTCTTTTAGTTGCTGTTTGGATGTATTCATATAAACTATATCGTCACTTTTTAATTTCTTTTTAAAATTTGACTGTAGCTTTCTTTGCCTTCTTAATGCCGATCTGACTTCCCCGTTGTACCATCTAGGTTCCTTACTGTCGCATTTGAGTTTGGACGGGATGTACGTCTTCATTCCTTCGCCTAAAATATTTACGAAATATTTCCAAGTGTTCTCTGTATTTGTTGTCAGTGTTTTTGTGATGTATTCTGGTATTATTATCTTTAAATATTCTCTTAGTCCGTTAAAATTATCCTTGTTGTATAGGTATATTTTACGCTTTCCTTGTTTATTTTGACGAACTTAGTTTTTAACTTTACAAGAATAGCCTTATGGTCACTGATTCCGTCTATTATTTCAATGTTAGTAATGATTTCGGGCTTAGATGTCACAAAGATGTCTAGTATGCTTTGGCCCCGTGTTGGTGATTTAACAATTTGTTCTAAGGAGTGTTTTGTGAATATATGAAGGAGTTCTTGGCATGAATCTCTGTTTTTGGCAGATTTTCCTACGCAGTAGTTGTCCCAGTCAATTGACGGTAGATTTGTGTCACCAGCGATTATAGTAATACTGTTGCTTTGTCTGCTGCTGATAGTGGATATTTGTTCGTCGAGCTTGTGTAGGACATCTGTGTTAGAATCCGGGGGTCTATAAAATGAACACACGAATAAGCTTCTGCCGTTGTAGCCCTTAATGTTGCACCAAACGCTTTCTATGTCATTTACGTCGCATTCATATCGTTAGCTACTAAGATGTGACTTTACTGCAATGAATACTCCCCCACCCAACCTATTTGGTCTGTCCCTTCTGTAAATTGTGAAACTGTTGGGAAAAACCTCATTGTTTGCTATATCTCCCGTAAGACAACTTTCCGTTCCAACTGCTATGTCTTCGTTTGTACTGACAAAAATATGTTCAATATCCGATATTTTGTTTCTAACGCTACGACAGTTTTATGTTATAATTTTAATTTGGTCAATTACTATTTGTATTTCGGTTTTATGCGCCCTAACAAAACTATTTTGAGACGATTCGTGGTGAACAGAGACAAAAGAATTACATTCACTTGCATTTCTTTCTGATATGTATTTAGAGGCACCAATTTTATTAAATTTACGTGGGTTATATGTTGTTTTAACGCAAGTGTTTGTTTGTTCATTTTTTTTGGGGATTTTAGAGGCATAACCTGAACTGAATTGACAAAAAGCGCTCGATTCTACTTTATTTTCCCCAATATATGACCTACGCTCTTGCCTACCAGCTATTCTAAACCCTCGAAACATGTTCGTGTAACCTACGCGCTACCAACTGCGATGCCTCGGCAGAATAATGGACCCCGGAGCGATTAAGGGGTACCCGACACGATGAGAGGACGGGCCTCAGATCAACGAAGTCCGCTCCGATTCCCCGGCAAAATCCCAGCAATCTCTGATTTAAACCCTCAATGCGGCTCCAAACGAGCCTTCCGCGGTCTACGCGCGGCACAATACTACACATACTTAATTTAATTGGGACCTTCAACTCTGCCTCGACTCGTTTCACCTCCGAGTGCATCTCCTTAAAGGAGCGCAGGATCTCTTCAGATCCACGTTCCGAGGCGTCGTTAGTCCCGACATGAGCCACAATGCGTAGCTTGGAGGAGCCCGTATTACTGACGGCCGCCTTCACCGCCAGCGTCACCTGGGGTACCCCGCCGCCTGGTATACACCAGGACGACAAGAATCCAACACTGGCCTCCTGTTGGACTCTGCGGCGCAGCGGATTCATTATACACCGGACATTTGAACTACCTAATATAACGGTTCCCTCCCTCCCCGACCGCTGATGCCTTACCCTAGGCAGTACCCTCGGAGTAGGGGTAGGGGCTGCAGGTACGGTGGTGCTGTCATCCGACAGCACCTGGTACCTGTTGGAGACGGGGATGGTATCTGCCTCCGCAGAGTCCAATCCTCGCCGCAGCGTTTCCTTCCCCTTGCCCCGAGAGACGACCCTCCAATCGTCCGACCTACGGACGTGAGACACTCCCTCGTTGAGAGATGGGACACGGGGTAGGTCTCTAATCTTCCTTTCATACTTCCTGATAAACCTATAACTTTGCAGTGCAGCGCACCGGTTTCACCCTTCCTCTGCAGACTTTCCATGTCCTCGCACTGCGTCTTCCACCATGCTTCCTTTGCCTTATTTGTTGCCCGCCTCAATATATTGTTTCATTCTTTGTACTTCATTTTGCCCTACGCCATATTTCCATTCTTCCATTTTCTCCTGTCATCCCTCCTTTTAATCATCTCATCCGCGATCCATGGTTTTCTAGTCCTTTTAGCGTTAACCGTTCCAATAGTGTCTTTTGCGGCTTTGGACAACCCTTTCTTGATACTTTGCCATTTTTATTCGATAGTACTTAGTTCTTTGCCATCCTCTGTGATTTCCTCTACCGGCTGTTTGTATTCCTTCCTTTTCAAACCATTTAATTCTTCTACATTCCATTTTCCAACTCGCTGCCCCTGCCTTATCCTTTTGAAACGGACGCTACATTTCATAGCAACTAAATTGTGGTTAGAGTCCGCATCCGTTCCCGGGAAGCTGTGCGAATTTATCACGCAGTTCCTAAATCTGTAACTAACCAGGACATAATCTAGTTGATATCGTACCTTTCTGAGTCACCTGGCATTTTCCATGCATACCTGCGTCTTTTGTGCTGTCTAAAGCAAGTGTTGTTGATGACCAACCCCTGTCTCCTGCAGAACTCAAATTCTTTCTCTCCGCGGTCATTCCTCGTGCCTAAACGGTCCCCCACCTCATCTCCATCTCTTCCTTCGCCTACCGTCGCATTCCAATCCCCCATCACTACCAAATGTTTCCCTGCAGGAACACACTCGATCATGTCATCTAACTGATCGTATATCCTATCGACCTCTTCTTCCTTATGGTTGCTCGGTGGCACGTATACCTGAATAATAACCAAGTTCGTCGGTTCTGCTTTTATCTCTATTAGTAATAATATATCCGTTACCTGCTCTATGTTGACTAAGCTTCTTCCTACCTCGTCATTTAATACTATGGCGACCCCTCGCTAGCTCTCGTCCCCGCAAATTTTTATTGTTCTATACTGATCACTCTAGTGATCCCCGATATCCTTCCAACTATCCTTGCATGGAGATAAAATATATATATATTTCCCCTTTCCATCTCTCGCTTAACATTCTCCAATTTCCCTGTCCTCATCATTGTCGTAACAGTCCACGTTCCTATTCTAACTCATCAGGTCTTATTCTCCGGCGTCTTCCGTCCTGCTGCTGTTGGTTTTCCCTTGTAAGGGTTTCTTAGGATGACGACCGCGGAAGCCTTGCCTCCCCCACTGCTGGGCACGACACACGGCCGATCGGGCCGAGTCCCGTATTTGCCAGAACTCAAAATCTCTGTATTGTTTATCAGTTAAATCTTGGGAATGATAACTGAGGTGCTTTCCCGTTGCCCTCCTCAATAGTGTTTTTAACGGGACACCATCACTTACTGGCCGTCCCATTGGGGTCAGTCGCAATCGAGCCGCCTCACTGAGGAACAGACGCTGCGTGGACTACCTTTCGCCTGGCTCCTAACCTTCGACCTATCTGGCATGGGTGACCCTACCAGGAGGAAGTATTATTTCTCCAACCAGCACAGCTCTAGTGGTCATGGGAACGCACAAGCCCTTCCACCACGTCAACGTTGTAGTCCGGGGAGGGCTACCGCCATTATGTGACGTATATTGTGGAAGTGGCTACTTGTGTCGTTTCTGTATTGCGGCCCTTTGTCTTCCTCTAAGTCCAAAATACCCTCCCCCGTCTGACGGAGGGAAAAATGAGGAGGGGGCAGTGAAGTTAATTAGAATATGGGTTCATTGTTTACTCCCGTATTATCATAATGGTTGAAATTCCCCCTCTTAAGCAGCAGAGCGTTGTTGTTTCATTCCAGATTAATGGGTTGTCCGTGTGAACATTTTAAGCAGATGCCTTTGTTAGTTCGAGTAGCCGACGTACCTTCCACGTGGACGCCCCAGGATCGAGTCCGACCGGTTAGCCTTCCTCTGCGAACAACTACTCTTAACATCGCCCCGTAACTTAAGGCTATATTTAACAAATCCATCACAAAGCGCGAAGTCCCTAATAATTGGAAAACCGCACAAATAGCGCCTATTTTTAAAAGTGGTGACAGGGAGGATCCCAGTAATTACAGCCCTATATCTCTCACTTCTATCTGTTGCAAAATCTTAGAGCACATAATTGTCAGTTCAATAATGAGACACCTTGATTACATTAACTTTTTAAGTGACAATAAACACGGATTCAGGAAAACCCGCCCCTGCGAAACCCAATTAGGATTATTTACACATAACTTACTTTTATCGGGTGTGAGAGGTAGGCAAGTGGATGCGATCTTTTTAGATTTTCAAAAGGCATTTGATAAGGTCCCACATGGTAAACTCATTCATAAATTAAAGGTCGCGGGTATAAACAAGGGCGCCATAAATTGGGTCAAAGGTTTTCGTTCTGAGCGGGAACAGAGGGTAGTCCTTGATGGCGCTAGTTCCGACAGCGCTCGAGTCACGTCGGGGGTACGCGAGGGGTCGGGGGGGACGTTGTTACCACGCTCTTGTAAGGCCTCATTTAGAATACGCATGTACGGTGTGGAATCCGAGTGAAAGAGGCCTCATTCGGGAAATTGAGAAGGTTCAACGCCGGGCAGCCCTTTTTGTAAAAAATTCTTACGATAAAACGCAAAGCGTCACCGAAATGCTCATGGATTTGGGGTTGGAATCATTAGAAGAGAGACGAATCAATGCAAGATTGAAATTACTAAATAAATTCAGATCCGTATGTTTCAGCACCGAGGTCTCGCAAATTATTCGTACTCCTACATACATTGGTTGCTAGGATCATGCATATAAAATTCGGGAAATAGATGGCCGAACTAGCCGACTCAAGGACTCCTTCTTCCCGCGGACAATACGGGATAGTACCTGTAGGGTTATAGGTAGCTAAAATTCCACTTGCCCCCCTCAGCGTTCAGGGAATAATTAGTTTTATATAAACTTTCACTAACCACGTGTGTTTTGTTGCCAAAACCCTATCTTTCCGCGTGACCGCATTAAATGCCATTAAATAATGTGATGCTTTTTACAGTGTTGCTTGCTCTGCTTTGTGTGTTTTCTAGCCTCTTGCATCCCTCGGCTCTCTCTGTGGGGAGGGACACTCCCGCTACTTGCAGCGTTGGGTCATATTCCGTACCTATTTCCTTGGAAGCGGAGGTGGTTGCATTTTGCAGTTCCATGTGGTAGTGGAATGTGACCTTCTTACTTTTCAAATTCTAGTTTGCACGTTATTGGATGAATTTTTTGCTGTATCTTAAGGTGCAATTGTTTGTTAGTGGATAGTCTGTATATTTGCATGCATGTAAGTAGAAAGGTCTTTTGAATGATTTTATACGCCACTGTGGGTTTGAGCTGGTTTGGATATATTGATTTTTACATGTTAATTGGTTTTTTATGGATGATGACCTAACACCCCCCGCCACTCGCCCTCGCGGCAGCCCTCGGGGTATTGTGTAGATGTAAAAGATCGCTGCCTCGCATCCCGCCGCGGGATCCAATTCGTTTTGGGCAAGGTTTTTTTTGTTGTTGCTGGCGATGGGAGAAGAATGAAATAGCCATCGTTTGGAACTATTTTTTTGCTAGAACGTACATGAGTTTGCTCGTCTTTTCGGGAATTTTAATGAATACACTTTTCCTCTTCCTAAACCCTTTAAAAACATTATTCCTTACCCATCACGCCCGGTGCTTGCACCCCCTGCAACACTCCTTTTAGGTGGGTGGCGGGGTGTTTATCTTTGGGTAGATAACTTACGTAGATAACTTATAAATATGTTAGGTTGATTTAGAGTGCGTAGAAGTTAAGAAAACCATCAATAATGATTGCGAGTGCAGATTTGTAAGGCGGGGGGAGGCTTGAAGGCCAGGCGGGTTGATTGCGGGGGAGTGTCGCGCCAGGGTGGGTGCGCGCAGGCGGGTTGATTGCGAGGCCCTCTTCATTCGTCTCGGCTGGATGAAATGCAACGCTAGAGCCTCTCCGGCAGAAGCGCTTTGTGCGCGATGAGAGGACAGGAATGCCGGAGCCCCGGGCCGCTTCTCTGCCGGGTGTCCGTAGACTGGCGCTGGGCGTGGTGTAGGGAGGGGAGTGCGAGGCCGAAGCTTTCTGGAGGAGAGGGGGAAGATGAGGGGGTGGGTGAAGGTGGCTTCCAAGTTGAAATTGGACGAGGCGAAATGGGCTGAACGGGACGGAAAGAAGTGGACTGATGAAGTGAATGTGACATGAAGGCAGAGTGATAGGCGGCGAAGGGATAATGGGAGGACATCGGCGGAGGGATGAGATGAAATGATTGACCTTTACGGGATTATCTGCATACATACGTGTCAAGATGGTTCATTTCAATCTTTTGTTAGGTTGACTTTATTTCTTGATATACTAGATGAGCACCTAACACTCTTCTTCAGTTTTCAAAACGAAGGACACAGTAATTAATGGCTGCGTGTATTTTTTCTCCCCCATCGTGGTTCGTCACTTCCGTCTGGGTGCAGCATGAAAAGCCCCTCTTCCCTCGACCGACGCTCTGCCTTCTCTCACACCCGCCTCCAAAATCGAATTTACAATAAAGATGTACTCCATCCTCTTCCTCTGCGTTTATCGGGTTTGCCCCAATAGCATCCTCTCCTCGTCCGCCCTATGTTCATCTACATCTACATCTACATCTACATAATACCCCACAAGCCGCCGCAAGGGCGTGTGGCGGGGGGTGTTAGATCACCAACCGTAAAAAGGAAAAATACCACATGCAAAAAAACAACACGGAAAATTACACCCACAGCAGCGCGTACACTCATGCAAAAATCCCTTCATCCAATACTCATGCAAACACATATACCGCAAAACAACTTAAAAAACTGCACCCCGTGATGCAGCACGAAAGCCATCCTACAACACGGAAGCCAGGACACAACAAGCAAGAAATTGAAACACCACATGAAAATGCACCACGAAACACTCTACCCCCAAAAGAGTCTGTAAAAGGCAGGGAATGCGACCCAACGTTGTAGGTAGCAGGAATTTCCCCCCGCGGAGAGGGACGAGGGACTGAAAGGGAAACTTAAAAACAGATGAACAGAACACGAATGAGGTCATTCGGAAAGAATGGGTTATTATAGCAAAAAAAATAAGGTTAGTGGAAGAGCATGCATTTAAATAGAACTAATTATTTTTTAGACGCTGAGGGTGGCAAGTGGAATTTTTGCTATCTATAACCCTGCAGTTGCTATCCCGTATTGTCCGTGGTAGGAAGGAGTCCTTGAGTCGGCTAGTTCTGGCATCTATTTCCCGAATTTTATATTCATGATCCAAGCGACCAATGTATGTAGGAGTACGAATAATTTGCGAGACCTCGGTGCTGAAACATGCGGATCTAAATTTATGTTATACCTCTAACTCCCTCTCTTTTCAAAGCAGTTCTTCCATTCCCCGCCGCTCGAAATCTTTCTAACTGTTCTTAGCCTTTGTCCTCAAAGACCAAGTGCCGCATCCATGAAGCACTGCGCACCAAGTGAATGTTTGCCAATATTTTATTTGCGTCTACTTAGAATTACGTCAGCAAGAGTGGATTTAGCTAGGGAAAGAGATTTGATGGCAGTTGTACGCCATCACCGAATCTCTTTTTCTTGCTAAATACTCTTTGATGACGGAATTTAGAATCCTACTGTCCACAGTACACTGCCCACGTATCCTTTCATATACCTTCCGAATACCCGACAGCTCTGCCTGCTCCAATTCATTCCCTCCTCTCTTACTAGCTTTCCTTCATCTCGAGAAACTTATTACTTTTGAATTAATCACATCGATGCCCACTTATATTACTTAAACTCCTCCCATTCTACTCATTACATGCACTCGGCATAAATACATGTAGACAATTACTGGCAGAAACAGGCAACCCTGTCTCCTATCCCCCCCTTTGCCAATCACTGCCCATCCCCACTCTCCCTCCCTCTCCCATCCTTATCTGTGGCCTCTGATTCCTGCATATTCTCACAATATGTCTCTTATCATTCCTCGCCACTTCTACATGTTGCAACATCTCCGAAACTTTCTTCGCTCTAAACGGGCGTAAATCATCCCTAACTCCTTTTGTCACATTCTATCGATGATTATCAAAACCATGTGTTCTTCGTGTGAAATGCAACTCATCGTACTAATGCCCTTATACACAGCTGCCTTACATTTAATCAAGATCGGCATATAAATTAACCTAAAGAAATCTTTTGGCCAAATTTCTTTTTAAAAATACTGCGTTTAAGCAAAAAAAATCTTATTTACAATTTTACAAAACTCTTGGTAACTCTTTGTTGATGGGGATCGAGATGGTGCGGGGGCTAACGTACTGGCTTCCCACCCTGAGGGCGCGGGTTCAAATCCCGGCGGTGTTGAATATTTTTCAGAGGTATCTCGATCCCTACTTGAGGTGCTTTGTGGAGGGCACTTTGAGGGAGTACGCCGTCCGTCGGATGGGACGTTAAACTGCGGACCCCTTGGCGCCTTTCGTAAAGAGTAGGCTAATGCCGACGCCGGGTTTCTCTCCACCCTTCATCCTTTCCTGTCCATCCCCTATGGCGCAAATGACCTTAGCTGTCGGTCGCCTCCCCTCAAAACTACTACTACTACTCTTTGTTGATGTTTTCAATTTCGACTACCTTGTACGTCTTCATATCCTTTGGCGATTTTTCTACGAGGTCTTTTGAAAATGTTCCCGAACTTTTTGAATGGTGCACCTCCAGTTGGTTGATTTATAATCCGCTCGAAAGTTTTGTGTCTACAAAAACTTTCCAAAGAACCGCCTTCAATCACTTTCTTGATTTCTTGTTTTGTTGATTAGTTACGGCCTTTTATGTGAAGGGGTGTTTGCGGAGTGTGGCGAAAAATCGGATCCGCGGAAATTAGCTCTTTGAAGGAGTCGTGCTGTTTTGTGAAATTCTGCGTGAAACTCTGCAAATCCTTTACAGAAACTTTTGAGTTGATTGCCAAAGCTTATAATGAGGATTCTATCAAACGTGTCGATTGTGATGAGAGGTGTATCCGTTTCGAAAAGACGCGGTAATCATTCGAAGACGACTATCATTTCAGAAGACAGTCAGCGTCGAGTGATGACCCCCACATCGAGAAAATGAGTGATCTCATTTCTGCTAATTGATGTTTGACTATCAGGGAACTTGCAGAAGAGTGTGGCATCTCGAATGGTTGGTGCTTTGAAATCCTGACTGAAAAATTGCGGATTCATTGAGTCGCCGTCAAATTCGTGCTTCGCCTGATTACAGCAGACCACAAACAATATCGAGTTCAAGTCTGTTGGGAACTGTTTGATCGAGCTGAGGAGGAGGAAAGCTCCTTGTCCAGGATGATAAATTGTGATTTATTATGGGTTTGTGGCTATGCCATCAAAACAAAAGGGCAATCTTCAAAATGGATTTGTGAAACATCCCCCCTCTCTAAGAAGCTCGACGAGTTCGCTCAAATGGCAAGATGATTTCGACTGTTTTTTTCGATGCAAAAGGGGTTGTGATATCACGGATACCTACTTAAAGGGCGGGCAGTCAATGCGGAGTCTACCTTGGGGATTATGGAACGCCTACGAGAGAGAGAATCAGGCGAAAACGGCCCAAGCCTTGATGGAGCGGCGAGTAATTTTCCACCACGACAACACGAGGCTCATTTATCTCTCAGAACTCGTGAGTTTTTGAGCCAAAAACAAGACCGCTCTTCTTGCCCACTCACTCTACTCACCAGACCTGTCTTCATGTGAATTTTTCCTGTCTCCCGAACTAAAATATATTTGCCACCATTCCGAAGATGAAGAAAAATTCGATGTAGCTTATGAGCATTCCGAAATAAGAGTTCCAGGGCTGTTTCAAAAAGTGGAAATACTCTTGAGATAAGTTTATACGTTGGGGAGGAGACTACTTTGAAGGGGAACCTGACAGATAATTTGTTAGTGAAGTATTTCTTGGAATGGAAAAGTTCAGGAATCTATTGATCAGGATCTAGTGTGTTGCCGTCACTCGTGTTCTTTCTATTCTCATCTCCGTCAAATCTCATTCCTACTTCTGTGCAGGCCGCCTTAATACCGTTGCCATTAAGCTCATTTGCGTAACCTTTCCACCGTCACTGAATTTTCTTTGGCACTCCAATTACCCTGCCTTATCTCTTACGTATGGCAAGTCGAGTTTTCCTCTACCTACATATAGTATATCTCGACAATCTTCGTGTAATGAATTCTACCGTGTCTTCCATTATCTATCCTCTTAAGCATCTCTGCTGTGACTAATCACTTCTTAATTATCCTATTCATTCATTTTTTCACTCTTTCAATCTCAATATTACGCTCACCCGTAAGTTTATTGCAAGAAGAAGAAAACTGAATAGGGCACTTTGAGTGAATACGTAAAGAGAATTCGGTAGAAAAGTTTTCTAGATTGAATGCAGAGCTTTATGCATGCGAGACTTGGCCTTCGAGACAATTGAGCATGAGCATGCACGGACACAGGTGGGAGGCCTTGGGGAAATAGGCCTTGGGGAAATAGGCCATGTGGAAATAGGCCTTGGGGAAATAGGGACGAAACTTAAACGGGAGGGAGGACAGGATTTAAACTAATGGGCCTCTTCTTCAGAAATGCATCCGGGAATAGGATGATCAAAAATAAAGATGGCTGAAAGCAGTTAGCCTAATACTTTGAGGATCTTGTAACTTCGATGATTAAGCAGACCAGGTGCACGTCCCACGGTTCCAACAGGAAAATAATATTTCATAGCGACCAACGCGGCAGAGGACACGAAGGTGTATTGGCCAGTTAAATATTCATATTTTTTCCCAAAAACTTCATAACCTTTGTTTTATTCACATTAATTCTAGCTACTTCAGTCATTAAGTATCTTCTGAGCATTAACTTACAATAAGCCAATAAAAAAACCATTAACACAGTAATCAACCCGAAGGTCGGTTTGGTAGGTGATGGCAGAGTTCACCCAGTACTAAGCCCGACGGCGTGTGAAATTCACACATCAGGGTAGGGATCCAGTTCCTTTCCCTGTGCCGGTTATGGTTTCCCAGGGAGACCTGGTACCCGAAAAATCACATACAGGGTTCGTCCGGAAAATAAGTGTACTGAGCTAAGGAAAAACAAAGTATTACACTTTTAGATATCTTAAGCTAATATTCCTCAAAATAGGACCCTTGTGAGTCGGTACACTTGTTCCAGCGGCGTTCCCATTCCTGGAACGCTCCCGCGAAGGCATCATCGGGAACCTCTTGAAGACTCGTCGTCGACCTCTTCTCTGCCCTCCACGAACATCTTGTGCCACCGAAAGATCATGTTTCTGGACATGGCTGACTCCCCGTAAGCCTGGTTAATCATACCGACAGTTTCGGTAGACGATTTCCCAAGCTTTACCGCAAATTTGATGGAATAACGCTGCTCCAAAAACTTCGGCATCGCGTTCCGTGACGTGGGTCGAGCGTGGAGGTTCGCGTTAACAGAGCTCCTCACTACACCACAGCTCAGAGCCGACTGCCTTTTTCAGCGTCGCTTGCCAACATACCTCCCTCCAATCGCAGCCCGTTAGAGCGGTGCTGGGCGCACCTGGAGCGGTGCGCCTAGCCCAGGAGTCAGTACACTTATTTTCCGGACGAACCCTGTAGCTTGGGTGGAGCTGCAGGTGTCCAGAGTGCCTTGTCCGGGAATCGAACCCGGGACCCTCCGTTCAGTAGTCAAACGCTCTACCCCCTGGACTACCGCGACCGACAAAGGGTTTCCTGCGAGACCAAACGGGCACTTTAAATAAAGTTCAGGTCGATGCTTTATTACTATGTTTTAAAAAGCAATTCGACAAAGTCCCTCATAAGAAGTTGCTCCAAAAGATGGGTATTTACGGAATTGATAAATGTGTAACAGACTGAATTAATAAATTTTGTAGCCGCGAGCAAAGGGTCGTAATAGACGGAGTAACGTTCTTCCCTCGCATGATACGCAGGGAACAAAGTCAAACATAATCACTCGAGTTTGGTCACTTCATGCCTAAAGCCGAAAATTGAGTCATTTAGTTAACCACGTCTTTTACTGCACGATCTGAAGACATGTAGGCGTATATATGTGCGAGTGTTTTTGGGCAAGTGAGTGTATAGCATGTAAACGCACGTATGAACGTATTTTTGCATGCTTGACTGGTGTCCCGACACCCGCTCTTGCGACCGCTTGAGGGATATTGTGTTAACGTAGATGGTGACAATGTAGACGTTTGTTGCGTAGCATGTGGACAATTTGGATGGGATCATACAAGGTGCCAAATCTTTACTCGATGTGAAGGAGGTTTGACACTATTTTGTGATACATTTGTCTGACGACGTCGTGGACTCCTGTTTCCAGGGAGCAGGGGAAGAGCGGGAAGCCGAGGGGAGACCGACGGGAGGGAGGAAGAAAAGGTTTCAGGGGTAGTGGTGGGGGAATGGGAATAGGGTGGTGTGGAAGAGCGTGTGAAGAAGGAAAGGGCGGAGGGAAGTGCAAGTGAGAAATGCGGTGGGGGTCGAAAAGAGTCTCGCCCCCAAAAGGGAGGTGGGAAGAATTAAGGACTGGTAGGTCGGGGGGACGGATTTGGTTACGTTCGGAGAGGAGGGACATAAGGCTACAAAGGGCTGGAATGGCAAAGGGTTTAATGCTTGTTATAGATTTGCCTCCGGGTGGGAAGCAGGGGGGAGGAGGAGTTACCGCCGCCGGCGCCTCTGCCGGTGATGGCAGAGCAGCAGCGAATCTCTTGTGGGCTCAGGCGCGTGAAATATAAAAGAGTCCCCCAAGGGTCCCATTTGGGCCCGCTATCTCTTCAGCCTCGCAAAACACTCTATTTCTCTCTCTTGCACGGTTGCCTCCTCCGGTCAAAACACCCTCCGCACACCCCCGCACACCCCCTCATTCACGCGCACCCCCCTCAAACCCCCCCCTCACACCCCCCACTCCTCACCCCCACACAACCCCTCTCCCCCGCACACTAGCGGACGTTGCCTCGACGCGGAAATGTGGAAACATCTCTTCTGCCTTATTGCTCGCTCTCTAGTTCTTTGTATTCCCCTCTAACCGTATCACATTTTTATTTGAGTTAACTTTTCCGGCCGTTACGGTGTGAGAGAATGCATATTTTTATTAAAGGTCACTAATACAATCTATTGCATAACTGACCATTATATGACCAAAATATGCATATCTATATTAAAATTGATACTCACGTTTTATGATTTTCATCTCGCAATGATTAATTACCTAAACACTGTAAAACAAACAATTTATTGCATCATGTATTTTGGAATGAAAATTTGTATAGGCATGTGCCTTCTTTTATAATTATTATTACTAGGTAATCTACCGGTTAAGGTAGGTTTTTGGATGGACACAGCTACCAAATAAATATTTTGTAACTCCTAAAAAAACTCAAAATCCAGCATCCGACTCTACATCAGGTTCCTCTTCAATCTGAGTAGTTTCTTCCTCCCTCATCCCGTCCAATATTCCTATCCTGTTCCTTCCCTTTCCACGTTTGCCTAACATTCTCCCCTCTATCACAGCCTTGAACATCCCACTGCTTGTCTATACCCCCTTCATCCACTTTTCCTGCCTCCATAGGATTTCTCCCAACAAACCCCTCTCTTCACCCACCATACCAAGTACTTCCTCGTTTGTTTCCTTCTCTGTCCATTTCACCTTCTCCATTCTTCTCCACAACCACATTTAAAAAACCTCCAGTCTACGTCTATCCTCCTGCTTCAATGACCACGTTTCCGCGCCGTACATAGCCACGCTCCACATCAAAGTTTTTACGAGTCTTTTCTTAATATCCTTACTCAACGTCCCTGTCATCAACTCCCTCCTCCATGTGAAAGCCTCTTTGCCTAGCGCAATTCTTCTCCTTACGTCCCTACTACTTTGACCGTGTTGGTCCAAAACACTCCGAGTTACGTAAACTGATCGACCTGCTCTAGTTTTTGCCCTCCTATTTTAATGTTTAGCTTAGCCTTTTTCTTTCTGGAAAATCGCATAACCTTTGTTGTATTAATATTGATTCTCATCCCATACCTGTCGCACTGAATTTCCAATTCATTCAGCCATGCTTGCAACCCCTTGGCTGACTGATAAACTAAAGCTTGGTTATTAGCTAACCTAACTGATTTTACGAATTCCCCGCCCACTTACATTCCTACCTCCAGCTCTTCCCATGCCTCTTCAATAATTTCCTCTGCATACAGGTAGAACAGCAATGGTGATAAAGGGCAACCCTGCCTTACACCCTTTCCTAACACTGCCCAACCGGACTCCCCGTTCCCCACCCGCACCTAAGAAGTCTGAGAGATGTACATGTTACGGATTAGCCTCCTTTCCCTCCAATCTATTCCTATTTTCTGCAAAATACTCATTAGTTTTTTTCCAATTCACTCTATTAAACGCTTTTTCTAAATCTACGAAGCAGGCAAATATGTCCTGATTATATTCAATATTCCTCTCGATTAGTGATCTCATTACTTCACTGGCATCACGCGTATCTCTCCCCTTCCTAAACCCAAACTGATCATCCCCTAAGTAATCATTTTCCCTACTCCCTATCGTTTTGTTTTTGATCCTGAGAACAACTTTAGGTGCGTGGGATATCAAACTTATCGCCCTGGAATCATCACATGATGTAGCTTTTCCTTTTTCGGAATAGGAACTAAAACTGATCTCACTAAGTCTTCCGGCCAGATTTCTTCCTAATAAATACTACGAATCCGCCCATATAGCCTCTTCCTCCCACATTTTCCTAAACATTTTAAAAGCTCCGCGGGAATTTTATCCACCCCCACGGCCTTATTTAGTTTAATCTCCCTTATGTTCATGCCCTTTCTATCTCAGCCGATTCCGAATACCAGCAGCTCTTCAGTGCCGTCCTCAGCTCACTTTCTGACTTTGTCCCAGTCTACACCGACGGGTCAAAGTCAGAATCTGCATGTGCCTATGCGGTCGTGTCCCACTACCATGGAGTCGTGAGGAAAAAACTGCACACTTCATGCAGCATTTTCACAGCCGAGCTGTCAGCCATAAGGACGGCCCTAGGAGAAATAAAAGAAAGCAATGGCTCTTTCCTCATCTGCACAGACTCGTTGAGCGCCCTGAAATCTTTATCGGTCTTTGCACCTGTGCACCCGATAGTCCAGGAGATCCATTATACCCTGTTGTCCCTTCAGAGAAAGGGGAACAGGGTCTCCTTTATATGGACTCCTGGTCACGTCGGCATAAGAGGTAACGAAAAAGCTGACCAGGCAGCGAAGGATGCCCTTCGACAACCCGAGACCGACTCCACCTTGGTTCCAATGGAGGACGTAAAGGCCGCCTTGCGGAACTCGGTCCTGCATCAGTGGAAGGAGACTTGGCAGTCTCTGCAAAATAATAAACTCAGGGCAATAAAACCGGTCGTTTCACCATGGTCCTCTTCCATCCGGAAAATTCGGAGGGAAGAGGTCATGATTACGCGCCTGAGAATAGGACACTCTGCCCTCACTCATTCGTACCTCTTTCCGGAGGTAAAAGAACAGCCCCGCTGCAATGAGTGTTTCCAACCCCTGACGATAAAACATATCCTGACGGAATGTACAACATACCAAAGGGCCAGAGACATGTTGAAGATAAGGGGAGACTTAAGAAATATTTTAGGGGATGACTCTGGGTCTATAAACCGAGTCTTAAGTTTTTTAAGGTATACTGGTTTAATGGGGCAGCTTTAGCTTTGGAGCTCATAATTTTAATGCTTTTGATTTTAGCATTTTCCTTTTTTTTTTTTGTTTATATTATTTATTTATATATTTATTCGTATTTATTTGTTTACTTATTCCTAGTTTAAAAGGAACATAAGTTTTACGTTATGACAGTGGTGCAAAATGACCATAGCTGTCGACGCACCCTACAAACTCCTAAAACTACTTCTTTTATATTAACTAATATATAGTATACGCCACTGTGGGTATAGTTTTGCATGTATGTGTTGATTTTGCATGCAGTATTGCTCCTTTTTACGGGTGGTGGCCTAACACCCCCCGTCACGTGCCCTTGCGGAGTCTTGCGGGGTGTACTGTAGATGATATGTAGATGAATTGACGATCACATGAAGAGGACAACAAAAGTAGATCAATAAAGAATAAATGCAATGACGTTCAAGCACGCATAGCCATTACAAAGAATGAAATTACCCATATTGATCAAATACACGCATTAATAGCACGTGAATATAATCCCAGATGCAGAAGCATTAACTCCAGGCTGTCGGCAGGAATAGCGGGACATATCGTAGGTTTCCGCGGCGGTTCGATGGAGCGGGGTTGGGTCTCTGGAGAAGATGCGTGCCGAACGATTCGCGGAGACTTAGACAAGTCATCATCGCGCTGCAGCCAGCGCACTCTGTGGCGAAGTGAAGTCACACCTCTTTCAACTGTCTTCATATAGTCCAGCTCTTTCTTTTCTGACCGTTATGTTTAAGGGTCGACCTTTATCTTCTGGATGCTTAAATGGTTTTGATGTTCCTCTTACTTGATTTGCGCTTCTCTAAGGGGGAGGACACTTTCGACTTCGGACCACTCGGGAAGTTAAAATTGGGGGAGTTCCATCGGGAATCGAACAGCACGAATCGGATGTGTGCCCTTTCTCTCTTACCGTTCCCAGATCCTCCCTCCCTGAGGAGCGGGGTGATGCCTTCTCTCCCGTTGAAGGATAAGATTTCTTATGCGTGCGTTGGCCGACTGCGGTCGCCTTGATGCCATTCGCAAACCGAAATGCTTCCACGAATTTCACGGCAACTGGTATCGTTATTTCTTCCAGTTATATCCATGCCGCTTCCGCCGTTCCCTCCTTGAAACATGTGAAACGCCCCGTAGATGATGGACTCCCCTGTCCCAACCCTCTTCTCAACGATGCCTGCTCTGACTCTCCAATCTCAATTCTAACATCTGCGTTATACTTTTCAATCCGCTCTAAGAGTCCACTCTACATGTAAAATCAACAGAAAACCTTGCTAATGTACATCAAAACAGACGTTTGTATTCAAGCTAAACTTATTTCAACTTAAGAACATGGAAATAAATATAAAAACAATCAGTATACAACAGCAATCAATGCGCACCCACGAATGCACTAGTTTTCTACGCAGCGTTCAATCGGATTTGCACTTGTCACTTTATTGATTTCGATTTTGCAGTCATCACGCTTTTTTATCGTCCGATGAGAGAGCGAAAATTTATGTCTCTCTCCGTTATCATATCTTGTGCTCTAATCCGCCAATGTAATTTGCGGACGTAGTAATCATCTTCACATTATAATTAAACTCTTGTGTTTCAGAACTTTCCATAAAGTCATAAGTTTTTGTGGGTATCTTCGAATTATGAGCCTGACACGTGTAGTGGCCACATATAGGCTTCCCATCCCTCCAATGCACTCATATTTTCCGCAAGGCATGCAATTATTCTACCCAATCGAGCGCCATCTATAAATGAACAGACAAAAATACTCCCTGATGGTACTTCATGTTCCTCTCCATTGGTGACCTCATTCCTGCCATGGCTTCACACGCACCTCTTTCCTCCCTTAAGCCAAATTGATAATCGTCTACTGAAACATTCGCCCCTTGTCTCCACCATTTTGTTGATTACCCTGAGTCAGCGTCACGTGAAATCAAAGTTAATGCGTCATAATCCCCACGCAATGCTGCCTTTCCTTTTTTGGATGAGAACTAACAGTAACCGACAAAACCTTCCGTTCTAATTCCTCCCTGATTAATGCCAGGCTTCAGCTCAAACTCAAAGGAACTATTTTTCCACGTTTTCCTAAATTCCTGAGTGATTCTGCCGGGATGTTATATATCACCACGACCTTGCTTGGTTTCAATGCCGTTTCTACCACGCCCTCCCTATACACTTCATAGTCTCTTTTTATGCTGAAAGCCCTGGCCTAATATCTGTACCATATAGATCCTCTTTGTAATTATTTCACTCTCTTGAATACTTTTAGTTCGGCTATTAATGCTATTAAGTGCATCTTTAATTGTCTGTAGAGGTTTCCTCTTCTTTATTCCTCGATAATGCTTTCGCCTTCATGGACAGCGCCCATATTACACTGGTGGTTGTTGGGCTTAGCATGAACTGAGGTTAGGAAGCGGTGGTCGGCGCGGGGGATTACGCGGTCCAAATAAGTGATACTGGTTCTCAATATCAAGGCGATGAATTAGACTAGGGTGTTGACCTGAGGAATGCATTTGGAGAGGGACTCGGGCCGCGGATTCAGATTTAAAAGTGTGTCTTCAATGAGGCGGATCCATGAAAACGGTGTCTGTGAGGAGAGGAACTCTTCATCCCCCATTCACGTGTTGGCGTAAGTGAGTGGCATTCACGTACCCACGACAATGTCTTTTATCTGCAGGAGTAATTTATCTGCGAAGGTTTCTTCCAAGCACGAAATTGATTAGATGTAGGAGGAATACGGAGGAAGGGACGCGGGAAGTCGATGGGAGAACGAGGTGCCAGAAGTAAATCAGCAAAACTATGGGGAGGGAGGCTTTTGGAGGACGTATTGTCACCATCATCAGTATTTCAATCATAGGATTGGCTTACTGCAGCCCTCCATTCTTCCATATTTGAATGCTAGGCTGCATACTTTAGGGAGAATATAATGCGGTGGTTTCCCGTTGCCTTCCACATCGCAGTACTGCGGCCGATACCGTGCACTTCACTCTCGCCCACAGCTGATGTCGGGCCGACCCACTCGGTCTGCGCCACCAGTGCCTAATGGTGAAACTGCTGCCTTCCACCGCGGGAGTCTATTTTTCTCGTTCCGAAATACCACAAACATCTAAACTTTAGCTAAGCTAAGCATCTAAGCTTTTCCAAGCGGAAAAATTTCGCTAGTCACGGGATTGGAACCAGCAGCCTTCGGCTCCACAGGCGGACACGCTACCACTTGTCGACCCCCATATCTATATAAATATTATGAATATGGAGGGGAGTGGAGGATGCGGAGTTTTCAAACGTGATGTGTTGAGTGAAGAAAAGGGTGTTATGGCGGACGTAGTCGCTAGCGTAAACTCACGGAATGGGCGCAAAAACATTTGAAATGAAAGATCGGTCGTGGTTTTTTGTGATGTGAACTCTGGAAAGCGAATAAAAATGGGAAGTTCATGGGTTGGGAGAAGGAAGAATTTTGTTTGGATATTTTGGAATCCATTGCTTGAGTCCCAAGGTCTTATATCTGATTGAAACACAGCATTGGGGGCTGTGGGAAAGGGGTCGATAAAATTAAGCATCTTTCTTCCGATGGAGTGCTTCTACGTCATGGTCGCTGGTGTTCATGGTCGCATCGAAGGAGCCTTAGTCCACTGGAATAAGAGTGATGCCGGGGTGAGACTGTGTGTTAGCTTTCGAATTTCCGTTAGTTCTTGGGTGGAGAGGGTATCGACTGTTTTCAATGAGTTGAAGTGCCGATGGTCGGTTAAAATCTGAAGAAGCTGCTAGTTGGTAGCCGAAACAAGATTGTTGAAGCGGTGGGATTTGGGTTTGTGAGTGGAAGGTAATTGGGACTTGCAGAGCGGGACTTAATGTGGAGTTGGAGGCATAAAGTGGTTTCCGCAAGGCTCGGAAGTTTCGACAGAAGTAGAGGCATCGAATGTAAGAGCTCTTTTATTAAACTTGGATGGGATGGGATGCCTTTGGACAATACCGAAATGCCGTGCTTACTGCGTTCAATGGATGAGAGGCTGACTACGTGAGTGGACGATGCGGGCGATTGGAAATTCTATTCTGAACTTTAACCCTTAACAAGAGGCGACAGATTGAAGAGGTTAGCCGGTCGGGTCCATATCAAACAGTTGGCGAAAGTCTAAATGAACTGATTTAAGTGGCCTAATGCACTAAGTGCTAGTTATTTGTGCGCAGCGTTGAAAATCGCTATTCTTCTTCTTCACTTCCTGACGCGTCCAAGGATCTCTTCGTCGCTTTGCTGAAATATATAGCATACTTTTAGGTTGTGTGTACCATTTTGCTCTATCACTTCTCCCTCTAAATCTTCATATTTTTCACATTTCCTATTTCAATGCTTTTCTCTCAGTTTTTCATCTTTAAATTGCTGCACCCTCCATTTCTCAGCATCCAATGCCTCCCCGCCCTGTGTTGAGTCGGAGCTGAAGAAAATTCACTCGGACACGAAAGGGAAACTCTCTCCGTCACATCAGAATCAAGTCCAATCCTCCTGCCAATCTCATTGCAGCCTCCACGCACTCCTCTCTCCCCTCGCACCGTCCTCTCCTGGCCCTCACTCCCCCCGGTCCACCCTCAACAGTGCCAACACTTTCAATTCATTCTTTCTCCGTTGATGAATAAGGAAGTCTTAGTCTATTTCCTTTGGTGACTCTCCGAATGGAACCAGGAAATACTGAAGATGAGCGAATTGTATATGTCAAGGAACTACATGATATAGAATTTAGGCCAGAAAGATTAGGGATTGAAAGAGAATATAATTATTTATTTAGCATTAATCTGAAAACCGCTCTTTTGGCCTTTACATCGGACTAACAATGATTAATATAACAATGGACAATTTAGAACACCCAAGCCCTAGGTGAAGGAAACCCCACCCAGGCGGGAATCGAACCCGCATCCTTTGGGCTCGATTTCCGCCTAGATCAATATTAATATGGCCTACATAGGGATAAAATAGGTCCAGAAATACTTCAAGGCGAGATAGAAAGGACCTTAAATAATTGTAACCTATAAAATTATGTATATTTTCATGCACACATGCATATAAAATTGCGTAATCTTCCAAAATACTTATGTTTTCCTAATTCGACGTTTCTATTATGATTAAAATAAATAGTAGCATCTAATTACTAGTTTGTTCCTCAAATAGTATTCCGGAAGTGTATTAATATTCTGTTGTTATATCTTTCATAAATTTGGTTTTACGAAGTGTTGAGTGGAATGGATAAGTATCCAAGTATTTTGAAGAATATCTCATCAAATTTTTAAGTACGGTCGAAAAGGGGGCGAGTACCCCGGGTACTTTCACATATATGAAATATCTAATACCGTACTCTTTCTTTTCAGGTAAATATCAAACTTTCCTAATCCAGCTGGATGACCTATGAATTAGCGTTATGTGTAAGTATATATGCATAAAATGTTTCTCTAAGATTTAGAGGCTACATGTTTTCTATGAGGGGAAAAAGAAACATAAAATTTCCACCAAAAGGATTTAATATTTTACGACCGTGGTTCAATGCTGCGTATCATCGAAACCATGGTCGTGAAATATTAATTGAATTAGCATTCAAGTACAAAACAACAGGTTTTTGTTGTATCACTGTAGGTTTATTAATTTTATTACATAAGTATTCATAATTAATTAAAAAGAAAAACGGGAAATGTTTAGCAAACCTGAAAGTGATACCATATTTTGGCGTATCCTAAGCATTCCTAAGTACTTATTTCTGATGCCGGAAATGAAATCCAATGTTGCCGTTCTGTATTTTATGTTCTTTGTGAAGAAACTGTATTTCAACTGCGTAATTATGTATTACTATAGAATGACTCTTTAGAAAGGTTTTATGTCCCTCTAAAAATTATAACAAAAAACAAACGAAAGGACGGAATTTGTTGTTTCGCGGCGTTGAATGCCATTTTGTTTTCCTCAAGGAGTGCGCTCGTGTTCCAGAGATCTCGCAAGTCGGTCCCTTCAAGGAAAATGGCGATGCGATTTGTAACCGTTGGGAGAGCTCGCACTGTGGCAACAATGACATGCCCCGGGTAGCGAAAACCGACGCCCGTGAAAATTCCGTGTCCGCGAGCTTCTTTCGAATTTTTGGCCTGCATGAGAACTGATTTACAGATGTAGTAATCCGTTGCAGTAGTACGGCGTGTCGCATGTTCAAAGATCGCGGAACACATGGCCTAGGAACGGCATCCATACTTTATGAATAATTTATTCGACGATGAGTGAAATTGAAATTTTGAATGACGTTGAAAAACGTTTTTAAAATAAAAATTTAAGTAACAATTTATTTCTCAATCTTTTGACGTAATTTCATTGTTGTCACACGTTTTGTTGAACAACTGAACCTACTTGTAACTCTGGGGTGGATGGAAATATAATTTAAAACTCGGTATATTCTATCGCTCGAAAGAGATGGTTTGGGATTAGGAAGCTATGTCTAAATTTTGGATGCGTCTTAGGTATCATACGATTCCAGGAGGCGCAACTCAAATATCAGGAGTTTTAGTGTAAAACTGTGGGCAGGAGGACTCAAATAGAAGGTTTGGGCTGGCGTTGAAGTATCCAAATGTCACCTTTATTGTGGCCACATCTTTATTTGTCTCTGCTCAGCAGCGATTCATGTTTGAGCTGGCACACGCTTGTCGTAAAAATTCTTGCGTCGGTGAGAACGAAGGTGTCGGGTGTGTGTGCGCTGAATTTTGTTTTAACCTCGGGAAAAGTGCAAGTGAAACTTATGAAATGATACAATAAGCATTCGGCAACGAATCTTCAATCCGGGCAGAGTGCGGGGGGAAGAGGGGAGGAGGCGGAAGGAGACGTCATCCTCACGACACAAATATGATCGGGTGTCGCGAGCGAACGTGAAGGCGATGTGATCTTTCTCTGCGGTTGGGAAGGGATAATTCATTATGAATATGTCCCCGAAGGACAATGAGTAAATAGGCAGCACTATTTAGAGGTTATGAGAAGGAAGGCTAAGACACATCTTTTTGAGGAATAAACCACAAATGTGGATAAATTGTTGCTTTCATCACGACAACACATTATTGATTGTTTGGCCAAAAAGAGCGATCCCGCAGCCACCCTACTCTCCAGATTTGGCTCCAGCGGACTTTTTCCTATTTTCTTAGTCGAAATCCACCTTGAAAGGACGCCGATTTGAAACTGTTGAAGGCATACAAAAAGTTGCACCGCAGACTCCAAGGCTATCAAGAGAGAAGCGTTTCAGGCGGCATTCGCGAGCTGGAAAATCCGTTGGGATCGTTGTATTGTCGCCAGCAAAAAGAGATGTATTTTTAAAGCAAATAAGCATGATGAAATGTAGCCAATAACATTAAGTATTCATCCGAACAATGTCAAACGTTTTTGAACAGAACTTGCCCAATATCGTCTAATTATTAAATAAAGGGCCGCGTGTATCTATATTTGATATCGGAATCGGAATGCTATAATTCTCACTTTCTCTTGTAGAAATGTGAATTTTCAAAACAGCCTTATTTATTTCGTGGCAGTTCCTTATTAGGTGAGTTCATTTTTCATTCGATCCGGTCAGACTTCATTAAAATATAAACCATATGTTATGTTTACAAACTTTCCGCCCCCCTGAAGTGTGATTTGAACAACCAGTAGTCTATCGGGTGAAATAAGACGCAATTTGCTTGCTTGCGTACATCGACTCGTGTCCACGAGAGATACATACATATTATTCAAATAAAAATACATACTTGAACATAGGTATTCAATACGCGAGGACTATCAACTATTTACATATAATTTATCCGGAAATCGAATGTTGGTAAATGTTCATATCTATTCGCCGGCATCCTCCAATTTGATTTAAATAGTTTCGCCCAACTGCAAGTAATGAACTCCCGAGTGAACAGAGGGCCGTTTCGCCGCATCACTTTGGATCGCCGTGCATGTCCACACGCGCGTGTGAACTCGGGACAATGCCCTAATCGGATATCACGCGGCGCTCCATCACGCGCACACAAAAAGAGAAAAAGATAAACGCGAAAAGGAGATAACTATTGGCATAAAAAGGCAGCCGCCCGATATCGCCATAAAGTAAAATCAGACTGCCTTTCATCGTAAGGAAGTCTCCCGTTTTTCAATCCCGCGATAAGGTCACACGGCAACGGAGCGTTTATTCCTCCATTCAAATGGAAGACCGCCGAAGTCAATCTCGGATTCAATCGGAGGGTGATAAAAGCTCCCTACACAAAATTCCACTTGAGGGATGAAAATAAAACCGAACGTGTCTCCTACCGGATTGGCATACACATCTATCGGCGAGCCGCGGTGATCCCTTCACATTAGGGATCTCCACTTGCCTCCTATAACGTTTCTCTCCGATATAATCGTTCATCCCGTTGAACTGGTAAGCTGTGTTGGAAATGTCACCAGTTCAACTTAGCACATATGATCAAACACGCATTAAGATTGGATTTGTTATCAATTAGATCGATGAAAAACATTGTATCAGTAATAGAAAATAATTAGATCAATGAGAAAGTTAAAAATGCCTAAAACGAACCTAAGTGGACAAAAAAACCATTAAAGAACTGCGCATACGTGAGTTTATGTCAATACAGGTGACGTAATTGGTTAGATGCAGCGCTCAACGCACTTATTTATAACCATTTAGATGTGCAAAAACTTGTAAATCGATCATTTCTGATTGATTCATTACACCAGTGTTTAACTAATTAAATTCGATACAATTGGTAAAAGAATTTCGAAGCCATGATGCAATATGACTAAGCGATTGATAATTATAGCTCTAATGTTCTATTTCATATCCCACTCCATGTTTTCAACATAAAATCGTGCTGTGAGGTAAAAATACACCTTCAAATGTCTTGCAGTGGCGGTTGTCGATGGCATTGTGGGTTTGATGACGCCCTCTCCTCGATGGGTGGCTACGGATGAAGGCAAAGTGAAATCCCTAATGACGCCGTACACCAAACCAGCCGAAAATATAAGATTATTCACGGATTCACTCAAGATGGCACTCTTATTCCGGCTCAAATGAGTCCTCTGGTGATAAAAGTTTTGCTAGGGACTCTATTCACCATTTCAGAGGAGAATATGGATCACCTTGATGCCAATAATTCTGTCTGTGCAACTTTTGAAGTCCTCAAGTGTCGTGATTAAAATCTCTCGGCACCGGTGGCTGTAGAACTTCCCTTTAAGTCTCGTGAAGATATGTCCGCTTCAAGGCAACAGTGATCGAGTCTTTTTCTCGAGGATTGTTATCAATGTCGACTACATAATGTCGTGGCTCTCATCGGCATAAATACCCCGCGATCCACCAAAAGGTGTGGGGCAGGGGGTGAAAGCGCCAGGTTGGATGGGTCGGAAGAGGTCGACGAGGATACGGGCGACATACTATTTAATACAATAAATTTAATACAAGTTCGTTGTTGCAAATTTAAATCCATTTCTGAAATTGTAAAAAATCGCCAACACACACAGAGATAGATGTACTCTTGGCTACGTAACTTTTGCAAATGTCAAGTTATGACACTAAGATTTAAAGGGAATATCAACAACAGATGTACCAATTTAACAAAAAAAACAGAACTCAAATCGGAACGATGGGAGCGCCACACGGTGGTTATTCCGGGAACTTTTTGATCAAGGTAGTATGCAAAAAAGAAAATTTTTCAGTAAAAATATATCAAATAACGTGCAAATGTTTATACATGCTGGAGGAAGAAATATTTAAAACACGGGTTAATTCGCCTAATAAATGAGTTATTTCTTATGCGAAAATGGGAATAAAATTAAACTCCCTACTACATTTTGTACGGTCATCCAATCAGTTTTGCTTGAGAGTTAATCCTATTGATTCTCTAGGTGCACAGCTCTATATAAAACCCACGCAATTGTGTCATGCATCATCATTTCCTCTGGACCAGCAGAAGACCTTCGATAAGACCAGGACATAAACTACGAAATAGAGTTTGTTGTCTCAGGCGTAACTTTGTGGAATTTGCATAACATATTGAAATGTAATGAAATAATTGACTTTGTAATTCCACACACTTTATTTAAAAACACGACCCAGGTTTCGACGTTGAACTGATGATGACGTTCAACGTCGAAACCTGGGTCGTGTTTTTAAATAAAGTGTGTGGAATTACAAAGTCAATTATTTCATTACATTTTAATACGAAATAGAGGGTTCAGTACTGACTACGACCAATCAAGTTAAATATTTGGGGGTTGTTCTAACACCACGCCTTTCATGGGGAGCACATATCAGGACAATATGCGGATGACCTTAAAAGAAATTTGGCTTCATAAAACGGGTGGTGGGGAAATGTAATGAAAAAGTTAAAGAGAGGTGTTATTTTGCTCTAGTTAGACCTCATTTGGAATATGCCGCAAGTATTTGGGGTCCTTGGGATAAAATTTGGCAAAAAGAATTAGATAAAGTCCAAAGAAAATCCGCTAGATTCGTTAAAAATTTTTATGATAAGAACACAAGTGTGACAGGTCTCCTAGGGGATTTAGGCTGGGAACCCCTTGAAGTGCGGAGAGAACAAGCGAGGCTTAGACTTTTAGAAAGGTTCAGAACAAAGGAGTTTAACTGTGACACTGAAGGGATTCTAATGGCCCCACACTACTTAGGTAGATCAGACCACAAAGATAAACTAAGGGAGATAGATTCCAGGACAGATAGGTACAAATACTCATTCTTTCCCCGAACAATCAGAAATCATAATAGTAAGAAACCGAAGTAACTTTAAAAATATTGAAAACATTGAATTTACAAGTCGGAGCAAAGTTAAACACTGCAAAGCTGTTAGGTATCTTCTCAGGTCCATGTGTATGTAAGATGTAGTTTGTGTGTTTGCATGTGTGTGGGGTGTAAGTGTTCATGCATGAATGCATGCCATGTTTTTTTGTGAATGCATGAATTTGTGGTTTTTGCGTGCGGTTTTTTTTCTTTTCTAATTTACGGGTGATGTCCTAACACCCCCTGCCACATGCCGATGCGGCGGCTTGCGGGGTATTAAGTAGATGTAGATGGGGTAGGTTTTTATTTCGAATCACGAGGAAAATGGAATATATTGATGGCAAGGGTATCCATGTCCCTGGTAATTGTAACACCGATACCATCCGAAGAACCACACGCCAAGGAAATCCTTATCTAGACAACCTGTTCGCTAGGCTTTGAACTATTTCCTAGATATCTCACAATGCAGCTTTACGGACTCCACATTTTTGATCCAGGCAACCTAATAGCCAACGTTTGCGCTGATCTAGTCTGGTCTTCACCGTGCGGTAAGGTTGATCTCGGGAAAATACCCCCTTCGGCGTCCACGCAGCGTCTAGGCGCTATATATATATATATATATACATTTATAATTATACATATATAAATATGTGGATTAGAGGCTATTTGGGTTTAGGGTGGACAGATTTGGGGAAGTGTTTGGTCTCACATATTTCCTGGAGAATTTCTTGGAAAATTACTTTGATTTCAGTGTCTTGCTGGAAGTGCATTTTGAATGCAGGAATGAGATGATTTATTAGGCACTCTTGAATATCGATTATCGTAATCGTAATCTTTGCATCGCTTAATCCTAACCCCGCTAGTTTTTTTCTATTAGTGGAGAGCGTACGCCTTTTGTTAATTCAGTTCCCAAAATTTAACTTTTCTTTGGGCAATAATCCCTTCTGGCGTGATTTTCGGAATTCACTAACGCAAAGCGCAACCCTTTCGTCGTCTCGAGGTCCATATTTTAAGTGCTGGTGATCGTTGCCGAGTGCCGCGAGGCCCGGGGATCATTTCCGCGCTCTCATCACCTCCACTCCTCTTCGAAACGGTTAGTGAAGGCCAATTAATCTGCGACGTAAAAGTTCAAGGAGTCGCTCGAGAGATTCTGCTGCTGTCTTATTTAGTTTTCAGCGGCCGAACCGATTTCGCATCGACGTCGTCATTTATACCACCATTCGTGTGTCTCTCTCCTTGTTGTCTCAACTTTAATTCAAATTTTGGAATTTAATCCATCCCGATAAAACTGAGCCAATGAAATGTGTTCTCCGCATTTCACCTTCCAACAAGGTACGTTTCTGGAAGTACGGCCAACTTTTCTCATCTTTGCGTAAGTTTAAAATAGACAAGCTCCGTTTAAAATGTTCCGAGAGTATTTGGGAATATGAGGGAATTGAGCGGTGTGGTGCCGCCGGGAGAGTGAGCGTTGGATGCGAACGCCTCCATCGGGCCGGAAGGACGCGTTGTTCTTTCGACAGAGGTGTCTCCGCCTCTTCTCCTTTCGGCGAGCCGTGCACACATTTCAGCAAGGCCCATGAATTTTTGGGGATTGGGTCCGATGCTCGCGGAACCCACCTTTCCGTATTCGCACCCTCGCGTGATTTGAGTTCCCCTCCTGCCTTCGCCTCCATGCGTGGCCGGATCATTGCTGAAGGGACCGAACGCGTGCACCTACGTCCAGCCTTTCGTTGCCCCCCCCTTCCCCCGGCAACTCATTTCGCCTCCAGCTGCCATGAAAATCAAAATGAAGAGAGATCTCAACATTGGTGTTTAATTTTAGTTTTCCCTGCCTGCCTTCGCGTTTTGCGAAATTAGCGCAATCTCGGGGATGAAAAGACGGGGAAGAAATGATGAGCTCGGAAATCGGAAAATGAATTCGGAAATCGTGCGCATTCCGAAAGAAAAGGCGCGCGCGCACCGCCACTCACTTGTTACTGCTTTCGCTTCGCGGAGGGCAGATTCCTGTGGCGCGAAACAGGAGCAATTTGTTTTTCGCTTCCGCTCATTTCCTATGGGGCTGTAGGTGGCGGGGCACCCTCGCCCGGGGTGCCCGCGGACGCAGCCTCCGCTGCCATCCTCATTTGTTACGCCGGCTCCTGTCTCTCCCTCTCTTTGAGGCGAAAGAAAGCGTCTCGCGCCTTCCCGGACTGGAATGATCACAAGTGTGCTCTGGATTTCGTGCCACCCCATCGTCCTCTGACCGCGACTCACCGCCAAATGCGTTCGCACCCTTTTTCTATTCGTCCCTTCGAACGCCCTCGGATCCATCTCGCAGTTCAGTTTGGTGTTGAGATCTTTTGAACTCATATTGTCGCCATGATTCATCTCGGGAGGCATTAGTCCGGAGTTTCCCATTATTTGGCGACATTTTGGAAAATCTCCGTGCTATAGGTCTGGTTCAAATATTTATCTTCAGGTGATTAAATTGACGATTGTGATGGTTTCATTGGAAGGATATTTTGTTTCAAATGAAGACTAAACTACGTGCAAATGATATTTGCGTTGGCTTAAGAAAGATATCGGTTGTGATAATAGATTTAGGAACTGAGTTATTTAGTTCTTGTTTGGCATCGGGAAAAGTGAACCACAGCCGGAGCCGCCGTGCAACGGCTGGCGATGTTTTGCTGTGCAAAAATGATGGAGTGCAAAGGTCTCGACGGAATGACTGACGACGTGATTTTTCTCAAAAGAGATATCATTTGAAAGAAGGCTATTCGAGGCACTAAGGCAGGGATAAGGAGAACTACTTGCAGGAGCTCTTTGCGATGGAAGGTAGAGGGAACAGAAGAGATGCACTCCGGCGAAATGAGGTGTTAGATGTTGATCCCCGCTGACAATGAGGCGAGTGATACGCAGGATTTGGATAGCTTCCTCGGCAAGTTATGTTAATCCTCGCTACACTTGGAGTAAATAATTTTACTCCCGAAAGGGGGAGGGATGTTCAGCCGAGGTGCGATAGTTACTTGCGTGACTTCGAAGAGCATGATTCACTGCAGAGCATGATTCGTGCGTGGGGCCACTCGGCACTCAGTCCCTTGGCGATGGTCTGTCGGAACAGGCCTGGGACGACTCGAGGCTTCCTACTTGCTATTTCTGCCTTGAAACTCTCAACAAGTATCAGCACGACTCGTTCGAAAGCCTTCCAGTGCGCTTCTGAAGGTCACTATATTTCACCTCGGTGATTGCATTTTGTAATGATGCACAGAAGATCGTATATACTCGTATATTTGCTTTGATTATAAACGACGCTATTCGAATACTAGTCTGCGCGTTCGGAGCTGCAACACGAATAATGTGCGTTTTAAAACAAGAGCCCTAGGTCCCATCTTGCTTATGATTAATCTACATCTACAGAATACTGCATCAAGGTAGTGAAAAAACTACTCTTAAACGTTTTTGAGCTCTTTTCACTTTATAGGATTGCAAAAGGTTCACAAAAATATCTACATCCGCGCTATACTCTTCAATCCATTGCGAAGGGGTGTGTTGGGGTGAGTGGACATTAAATGTGTGATTGCAGGCATGTTTCCGAGAAAATCTAAAAATATGGTTTCGAAAACATATCCTATACCTTGGCATGATGTTGCTGTCATATGTTCTCTATTTCGCCAAGAGAGTCATCCTTTGGCAAAATGGCCACAGCACCACGAGGACCCCGCAGTGGTCGGCCTAGCCACGTGACAGATGACCTGACGGTGAAAATCAACGAAAAAGTTCATGAAAGTCGTCGATGTACGATTGCAGATCTCTTTCGGCAGACGTGACTTGCAGCAAGGCGCTTCGTTGGCCGTGACGCAGAATTGCATGCTGGTGTAAACAAGTTGTTGAAATGTAAGGTGGCGACAGATTTCATCAGAGACGGAATGAAAAAGCTTATGTATCGTTATTATAAATTCCTCAATTTTAATAGCAGTTATGTAGAAAAATACTTTAAGAATGTGCCTTTCAAATGTATATAATAAGACTTTGTCTTATGAATAGGTTCGTATTTTATTCCAAAACGTGATTTACTATCTGGATAGTCCTCGCTGAGAATTCGAGATATTTTCTATTGCAGTGCACATTTTTACAACTTGTAGTGAGCAAAGTAGAACAAAAGTTTGCGCACATTACCACGGCAGGATTCGTACAGAGTGTAGCGACCTTTAAACCCCAAGATGGTGGCCCTAGCCCCACCCACCGCTACGCCTGACCGAAACCTCCTTCCCCGACGAAGTTGCTTTCCCTTGCTCCAAGTTGCTTTCCCGGCACCTCTCGTGGCGTCATCTTGTCGGCCGAATGTTGAAACAAAATCCCCTTTTTTAGAGAATATTGTTATACACAATGTTTTTGTTGTTCCTCACATTATCACAGTAATTCCTATTTTCAAATATGTGCAATGTGAATGACTCGGTTGGAAGGTCTAATAGATAGCATATTTTCACCGCATGGTATTGAATTGATTCCCCTCAAATTGCATCTGAGGTGTCAACGCAGGATGTTTTCGGGGAAGTCGCCGTTTCTTGGAAAACGGTTCAGTGTTCAAAAATGCCCAATCCGTGATTGTGATCATTGGACTCGGCAAACCGCCCAGGTCTTCCGCTCGCGCATGCGCATCTGCCTAATTGCTTCCGCTCTCGCGGGAGGCCCCACAGACGCAATGGCGCTAGATTTTGTCGAGGGTTGGCGAGCGGGAGAGGGCAAATACGTGGGTGCGCCGAAATATGGGCCCACTCCCACTGTTTACGTATTGCTCCGAAACTGTCAGGTTTTCGTGCGGCAATTGAGATTAGGGTGCCCCCTTCCCTCTCCTGCAGCAGTAGCGAGCTCGGGATCTTGTTTGCAAAGGACGCAATTCCGTTGTTCGCCCATCCGCCGTTGTTGGCCCATTCACAGCCTCACCTGCTTCATATTTTTGCCACTAATGCCTCGCCAATGTGTCTGCGCGGTCCATGAGAGGGAGGAGAACGGGAATGGGGAGGAGCAAAGTGTGGGTGGGTGGGGGGGGAGGGCATTTCAAGTTTGCAAGGGTGCTTCGCATTCGCGTTGCGGCAATTCGTGAAGCGACGCTGCATTTCATTCGTAATTGGGGCAAGAAAGGCGGGAGATGAGGCCCGAGGAGGCCTGCACCCCCTTCTGATCCTAATTATGTTTTATACATTGCTCATTGAAAGTATTAGGCCTTCTCTCGAATCAACGCACATACTATATCTATTAGGGTTATTACCGTTTAAAAACTTGCAGTCTTCCGAAAATGTGCATACGAATTGTCATCGTCATCTTCTATGCGTCCCCAGAATATACTAACGCTTTGTCTGTCGCCCCAAAAGTTGTCTGACCCGATTTCAGTTCCTCTCAGACTGTATATCACTAGTCTGTTTACCTTTATATTACATTTTTCCAGCTTTCCTCACACTTCTAGTGACCAAAAATAAAAGGCCTTTCCCAAAAGTAAGCGTCACTTATTTCTTCCCGGATCGACGGACTGACGGGCGGCGGTTTGCGTGGCTGGGTTCGAGGGAGGGGAGTCTCAAGAAAGGCTGAATGCCGGTGGTGGTTGGCTCCCATGTTTTTCGGAGTGCGGATCGTTCGTCTGCGAAGCCTCTATAACGTGACCTCGTTGAGCTCCTTCATGAACCGTTTATTGGAGCAGCGCTACGCCATCAAAGTTAACTGGGCAACAAAAGTGGGAAAGAGACTCATGACATGCTCAACGGAGCTGATGGCGATACTTCGATGGGTAGGTCGGGTGCTTATGAGTGGCACAAGTTGTTGCGGGAGGGCAGACGAGATAGTCATGATTATTTGTAGGCGGGATTGAGAGTATGGAGTCTCTTCTACCACCCAAACCCCTCGTCACACATTTACGTTGTTAAACATATAAATAAACTACTCATATTGTGCATAAATAGCACTGAAATGAATACGAGTACATGTAATACTTAGGACTAGCACAAAACAACACAATATATTAGTTTCCTTGCTCAGTATTACTATTTTTGAAAAACTAGAAATCTTACCTCTTCCTTGTATGTACATTCTTGAAACAGTGTCTCTTATTAACAAAAATCAAGACATGTTTATTGAAAATTGTGACCTTCATAGTCATAATACGAGAAGCCAAAATGCATTCCATGTAAGTCAGCACAGAGTAAATAAAATGATTAAAGGGATACATCATCAGGGAATACTTATGTACAATAAATTGCCTGCTTATATTAAAAATATCAAAAGTTCCTTTAAATTCAAGTGCGCCGTGAAAAAACTACATTCATGTAAATTATTCTATAGTGCAGATGATTTTCTAATGCATACCATTTTAAATGTATAATTGGAATGTGATAATCCCAAGAAAATTGTAAATTGTATGTATTTGTATTTTTCATATTGTCTTGATATTTTGCATAACGTCTTTTATTGATATGAAGTGTAAAACATGTATTGACAAAGCCATGCATAATTCTATGCTTATGGTGAAGAAATAAATTGAATTGAATTGAGTATACACATGTAAAATGCAAGCAAATACTATACATGCTCATGCCAATATATGCAAACAATATTCCTGATTATATTTACGAACGCCAATACATAGTGTGATGCACCAGCGAAATAAAAGAGAAGGATCTCGAAGTCTGTTTACTGCTGGATTATTATTTCCACTGGTTGGTTTTCCGTGAGATAAGTGATTAATGAAGTGCGCGCTTGAGTGGTGGGAGAGATGGTGCATTAGTAATGGCGGGTGATGGCTCACTCCGATGACGACATGCCGCCGCAAATGACTGCTTGCATGTAGTTGTTCTGTGATGAGGGATAAGGAGGTCATGATTACCTCTGTTATTTAGCTTATGTATTCTATCAAGGCTATTGAAGTCATTGGTAAGATACTGTGGGTTTTATAATTTGTTATTTTGTAGATTAAGGCATTATGTGAAGTTTCCTGCAAGATTCCACTAATAACCGTTTGAGTTTTCTAAAATATTCAATGATGTGTTCTGGAATTTAGAAATTGTAAATGTAGCGTACGCATGAGTTAAATACCCTTTGTAGTTTTACCGACAGCTTATTTGAAAGGTCTTGATAAGCTAAAACGTCACCATAATCAAAGTGAGGAATGGGGGAAGAAACTATCTGATATTTTAATGTAATGGGCATAACAAACTGATGTTTCCTGAGGGAGGGGAGGGACTGATTTACAGTTCTATGAGTTTAAAAAAAATTATAGTCCTGGAGAAATTTCCAACTACAAGGAGACCTAGATTTGCCACAAATTCTTAAATCGAATGAGTGTTCCTTGAAGTTGAAAGGTACAATGGCTGAATAGAGCGATAGAGTTTAGCAGTTTGTGGTATCAAATCAGTATAGCTTGCGTGTTATGTGAATATAGGCTAATGAAATTTTGCGTGCTCCATGTTGTTATGTTGTTGAGGTCAGCATTAATTTGTTGTATAGCGAGAGGAAGGTTATTGACTGTTACCTAGATTTATCTGAAGGTCGTCTGTATGCAGGTAATATACGGAGAATTGAAAAGATGAAGAAATGTCATTAATTTACAACGGGAATAGTAGTGGCCTCAGGCCCTGTGGAAAACCGCGTGTTATATCGAGCCATGAGGAGTAAGTGTCACCAGCCACCACTCTTGGTCGGCGACTTGAGAGGAAGTGCATGTACTGGCGGTTCTTGAAAATCCAAGGCGAGCTCATTTAGCCAGTTGTTCATCTTTGTCAATGGATTCAATTTCTCTACTAAAGTCAAGTAGGGCAAGAATTGTCACCATCTTTTTATCCATAGCTCGTCGAAGGTCATCGGTTACTCTGATCAGAGCCGTAGAAGTACTGTGATTCTTGCGGAAGCCAGATAGGAATGCATCTAGAATACAGGGTTCGTCCGTAAAATAAGTGTACTGAGCTCAGGAAAAAAAATGTATTACACTTTTACATATCTTAAGCTAATATTCCTCAAAATAGGACCCTTGTGAGTCGATACACTTGTTCCAGCGGCGTTCCCATTCCTGGAACGCTCCCGCGAAGGCATCATCGGGAACCTCTCGAAGACACGTCGTCACGGCCTCTTTGACGGCGTCCAAAGTCCCGTATCGCGTTCCTTTCAAACTCCTCTTTATCTTCGGGAACAGAAAGAAGTCAGGGAAAAATGTGGATCATTTTTGCAGTGATCCGCAAGTTGTGTCGCGATTTCCAAACGATTGAGTCTTTGATCATCACTGAGCACTTTCGGCAACAACTTTGCACAAATTTTTCGCATCTGTAATTGCTCCCTAATAATCTCGTGCACTATTGTTTTTGGCACATTACACTGCTCTGCTATCATCCGAACACTAAGACGACGATCAGAGTTCAGCACATCGCGAACTTTTCGCACATTTTCGTCGGTGAGTGTCGTTGATGGGCGTCCAGGCCGTGGTTCGTCGTCGACCTCTTCTCTGCCCTCCACGAACATCTTGTGCCACCGAAAGATCATGTTTCTGGACATGACTGACTCCCCGTAGACCTGGTTAATCATACCGACAGTTTCGGTAGACGATTTCCCAAGCTTTACCGCAAATTTGATGGAATAACGCTGCTCCAAAAACTTCGGCATCGCGTTCGGTGACGTGGGTCGAGCGTGGAGGCTCGCGTTAACAGAGCTCCTCACTACACCACAGCTGAGCCGACTGCCTTTTTCAGCGTCGCTTGCCAACATACCCTCCTCCAATTGCAGCCCGTCAGAGCGGTGCTGGGCGTGCCTGGAGCGGCGGGAAAAAATCAGTACACTTATTTTCCGGACGAACCCTGTATAATGCCGAGGCATAAAATCTGTTGTTTGTTCATGAACAAGTTTCTCTACCGCTTTGGATAAGATAGGTATCGTGTGCAGTCATGAATTTTTTTACATCTGGTGCCAGCCATGGTGCAGGTGGTTTAGAAAAAGTTATAGTTCTTTCAGGAGCGAACGGTTCCAGCAATTATATTTCAAAGGAATTTAAAACTTCAACTTTTTCTTCGAACTCATTTAGATATTCAATATTGCACCATGGAAGTGATGCAGCGTAATTAATTAAACCATATTCATATATCATATTCAATTTACGTTTACGAGAAAGGATGCGCTTAAACAAAAGAGGGCATTGAGTGAGTAGACTTAGTAGATTAAGCCATTGTAGGACATGCCAGGTACAGCAAGTTGACGATGGGAAAGTACATTTTCAGGGTTAGAAGTGATAGCTAAATCGAACCACGTTGAATATGCTTTAGTTGTATTTGTTGGCTTAAGTGGCAAGATATTCAAATTATAAGTATTAAAGATGTTCCGGAGATGGGTGGTATCATAAGAGGGGAGCAATTTTTGAAGGCCTGTAAATAACGCCCACGCAGATGTTTTTGTATTGATAGTTATTTCCGAAAAAATGTATTCAGGCCTTTGGTTGTAATTGGGTTCGCTGGTCTTTAATAACTCAAATTTGAATCACTTCTCCCGCGGGAATGATTTAAGCTGGCGCGCAAGGAGCTCAGAAGTGCTGAGTGGACTATTTTGAGTATTTGCGCGATGAGTTTGAGGGTTTTTTTGGGAGAAATGTGGCATTGGGATGCGTGGCGGAAGCGAGACAAAGAAAAAAATGAAGGAAGATCGCCAAAATCACCGAAGGCTGGCATCCTCACACACTCTCGCAAAACGTGGCGGCTCGCGGGTTATAAAGTAGGTTTAGATGGAGCCAGACACTGAAAGAGGATGTTTTTCGCAGGGGTAAATGTGAGCGAGAGTTGAAAAAATAATAATAAAAAAGAATGACAATATTAATACACAGTTGCACTAAATTCTGGAAAGGGAAAGACAATTCTAATGTACAATGATGCACTTGTACGAAATACTGAAAAGGTAAAAGTTGGTGCTAGTATGTAATGCACCAAGGATTAGTTAATGTGATGGATCGAAGGAGTGCATTTAAACAGGGACTAGGTAAAACTCAAGGGATTTATTTTTGAAATACGCAAAATTTCACAATTGGGCACTTCTGGGATCGACAGGGAGAATGGAAACGGACACTGCCACAATCAATACGCACCTCACTTAAGGGAAATCACTTTTGAGCACACGCGAAATCTTTACTGAAGACTGATGTTTAGTTCAAACTAAAAGTAGCTGGAAGGGGAACAGGGATGCGTAGTAAACAGAATATACAGGACTGAGGATGCAAAGGAGGAATCCAGGAATGGGCATGCACAGGATCGAAAGTGAGTGGAATCAGATCAGCTCGAAAACGTTGATGCGCAGAAACGATATAAAATGCGCTTAAAATGAATATGGGTGAAGTAAGAAGTCAACCAGGATATTCAAGGAAGGTAATAAAAAGTTTTAATTCTCGTTAGATAGTGAGCCCGTTGAACCCATTATCGGCGCCCATCACTTTCCGCATCACTGCGTGGAAAACGTTCACTTCTTGCACGCTCGATGTCTTTCTTAGCGCACACAAAGAATCTGCCCCCATTTAATTTTTTGGTGACAATTTTGCCGTCTTTAGTCCACCCGTTTCTTACTTCAGCCGTCTGTAGCGTCATTAAAATTTTTTTCTCGAGGAGGTGAGGGACTCTGTAAACAGATATCCCGTACCGTCGAGGGCTCTCTTGGCCATCCACACCTTCTCTCTATCTTGATAACAGATGAACCGCTCTGTCATGGGCCTTTTCTTGAGTTCTCGCGATGGCTCTTATTTGCCAATCCTGTGGGCACGCCCGAGCCAAGTAGAGTTCACGGAAGCATTTGATTTATCGGCGAAGAGCTTACCAGCAATGCTGAGAATGCAATTTTCGCGCTCTTGCTCTTCGACACACCTGAATCAGGTCGCAGTTTCTCCTGGAGTATTGCTGCTGTGCATCAAGGCGGTCATCAAAATCGTCGCACCTTTGATGTATCCTGTCATGTTCCCTGTTGATGCGGCACAGATCAGCCTCCACGGTCTTCCTGAACTAGTCCAGTTTCTCCTCGATCATGGCTAGGGACGTCTGCTTTTTTAGGCGAAGATTCTTTCTTCGCCTCACTGAGTTCTCTTCGAAACGATGACATATTCTTCATCACACTATCCAGCATTGCTCTCAGCTCGGCGTTCTCGCCGTCGATGTACTTATTCCGGGCGTTAGGGTTGGCCTTCGGGGGCAGGGAGATGTGGGGGTGAAGAAGGGAAAGGTGGCGGAGCGTCCGATCACGTTCTGGAGGACGCCCTTCAACCTCAAAAAGGGTCCAATATCTTATGAGAGTGAAGGACTCGTTGGACAGGGATCGCAGATTAAGTGCTCGCATGGTTTCCGATGAACTGGGAATCCCTAAAAGTGATTCGTATTGACTTGTGACCGAACGTATGGGCATGAGTAAGGTGTGTGCGAAGTTGATGCTGCGAGTATTCCCAAATGAACAAAACGAAACTGGCACGCGGATCTGCCAAGAGCTTCTCGACCATGCCTCAGCCTCCCTACGGCCCTGACATTGCCCCACCAAGCTTCTTCCTCTTCCCCCGCCTCAAATCCGTGCTGAAAGGATGTCGCCACAGCTCGGTGGAAGCGTTACAACGGACCGTGACGAGGAAGCTTAGCCGTCTTCCGTATGTCTCTTTTCAGAAGGCGTACGAGGCGTGGGAAACCCTCTGGCAGCGGCGGGTGGACGCAAAAGGGTGCTGCTTCGAAAATTGACTGAATGCATCAATATGAGAAAAAATTGCACTTTTCCCCAGATTTATGAATGATTCCATGATTCATTAATAAATTCTGGCAAGAAATATTTTTTTAATCGCCTGGGTCCTACTACGTTTGGGACGTACCTTGCATTGCCTAAAGATTCCTGCTTTTGTCCATCGTGACCGATGTTCAACTCTCAGTAGTCGTGCCCGTAGAGAGATCCGATTGGGTGGCTCTTTTGCTTTCGGAATACAGGCCCCTTCATCATATATGAATGCAAGGCTCCATCTACTGTTCAGATTTTTCCGTGATAATCGGATGTGAAATGTTTCCAAAGCCGAAATGTTTTGCCGCCTCTGGTAATCAAACCTGTGGCCTTTAGCGTCGTGGTCAAACTCGATACCCCCGGGGCTCCCTCTGCCCCAATGGAATGAACGTACTCTGATTAGAAGATGAGCTATTGTGTTAGCCACCTTTCGACAAGATTAGGCTAATGCAGACGCCGGGTTTCGGCTAGTGCGAAGGAATGTTCCACCCTTCATCCTTTCCCATCAATCGCTAATGGCGCAAATGACCTCCGCTGTCGGTCGCCCCCTCTAAAACTACTACTAGAATTAGTTATTTATATCTTAGAAGCCTTGGAAGACCAAAGTAAGGGAAATAAGAGACAACTTCTAGCTGATATGCATGATGTAAAATTTTCACTGTCCACAAGAAAATTGGGATTTCGACCAGATGGTCGCGACCCCTGGCAAGGGGAGCGGCTCCCATTCGCTGCACGACGCCGCACTCCCGGAGGGTTGTTTGACGGATGGAAATGATAATGGGGTGGGGGGTGATATCGTGGGGAAAAAATAACCACCCGCCGAGAGGAGCTGAAATCGGGAGGAACTTTTTTTCTCCGGCCTTCGCCTCCCAGCGTGCACCTTGCGGTGTGCCTTGGGAAGATGACACGTAACGACCGGGCAATTACGGCCCTTGTATCCATTACGCGCAATGGCGCTGAAATGAATATGGGACGCCTGGAGGAAATAATAATAATTATAAAATGATGGCAGGGAGGGAGGTAAAATGGGACGAAAGCATTTAATAAAATGCGAAACGACGGAGCGTGGAACTGCTGAGCGTCCATCAAAACATTCCCGTTTTGCCGGAGAGCGAACTTGACAACCAGGTGCAGTGCCATTATGTGTTATATGTGTTGTGCATCCATTAAGTCAACAGAAATCCATTAGTTCAGACACGCAAGGTCTTCCAAATAGCCCAGCGCGTGGGCGCGATCCCCCCTACTCGCCCAGGGGCGGCAGGGGTGGGCGGCGCTGAACGCCGAGCACAAGTAGAGGGAGCGTGGGACGGGAAGGGAGCGTTCCCGCGCCGGCAAAACACGCCGCGGCGAAATGGAAGTGTGGGCATCGTAAGGATCGCAATAACACGACTCTTCGACGTCGGGCGCTCAATTAGGCGTCGAATCCTCGTTTGTGTTGGACGTCTTCGAGGATATAAGTAAGAAAGGCTTCCTTCTCTCAGTGCATTAAATGAGACAGGAAATTACCCCTATGAAGTGGAAAACTCAATTTATCAGCAAATTGAAGGAGATATGGACATCATCATTACCAATGGAATGCGATGTAATTTAGACTTAAGCATAAATCGCTGACTGTGTCGGCACGCGAGTACTTGTTCGCCGATTCTGCGAAAGACGAAGCGATGAGTCTGGCATTGTTGGAAAGTGGTCAATCAACAAAGAAAGAGGCGCCCTGGTGACTTATGGTGGCCGTAATATGCGAAAGGATTCGCGATTCGTTCGTCATGGTGACATCTTTCAGCAATATTCTTCTCGTCCGTGTGAGTAAACGTTTAACAGAGAAATAACACTAAGTCTTTATTTTCCTACGGCAAGGCAGTCATATTTTTAATTTTGGTAGGAAAGGGGAGTATTGGCTTCGAATATTTCTTATAGAGTTCTACAATGTTGTTTCTGAACGTTAACCATCGATCAAGAGACTTTCTGCTTAGCAGCCGTTTGCAAGAAAGTGGCCGTTGATTGTCGGATGAGGAAGAATAGCTCTTTCGTTGAAATTATTTGAATTTTGCAATTTCTTGGAATTTGTCAAAAGTAAAATACCCTCAGTGTTTAAAATTGGCTTTGACCTCGTGGACTGTCGCGCATCGCGCTCGACTATGAATGCCTGTGACATTGTATGCACAGAATATCGTCACAACGTCTTGTTTCTTGAAAGCCCACAAAATCTCGGAGTGTTTGTGGACGCCTGGGTAGCTTAGCTGGCTAAAATACTCCACCGGACATTGAGGGATCGGGTATGGAATTCCGAAAAAGGCAAATTATACATCCAAAAGTTGTTGAAATGTAATCCAGATTTAGCGAATGACTCTGATAAAAGTTACTGTCGCAACATCTCCCACAGTTACTTGGAGTTTAATTTACTTGGAGTTTTCCGCTCGTTTATTTCATGATTCAAAGCTTCGGATGACTCTTGGCAGTGGACACAAAACAGGACATTAGATGTCAAAGTAGTCCAAAAATCTTTAGCTTACTATATATTCTTATGAATGGCTCAGCTACAAAAATGTTCGAGCAAGCCGTGTAAGGAAGTCCAACCAAAAAGTTACAATGTAGTTGTGGAAAGCAACCGATTCATTATCCCCCAATTAATTTCAATCAATTGTTTTCCTGCAAAACGAGGGAATTTCAGGAGCATTACGATTGGCGAGATGCAAGGCATGTAGAAAAAGCATCGGTGGCAGCATTTCCTGACGTGTGTGCGTTAAGTGCCGGATTCAGACTGTCGGTTTAGAGTGCACATGATCACAAATCGTTTTGGCTTTAATAAGATGACAGTGCACACACCATTATCACTAAAAATTTGGCAAATGCTTAAGATCTGCGCAAAACTCGTCCCGAGAGCCTGGACGGACGAATAAGGGCAGCGCAAAGAGTCTGCTTGCGAAAACCGTCTGTAACGCCATCGCGACGATTCCCCAACCACCTTACAATCCCGACTTAGCACCAGTAGAATGCCATTTCCTATTCCCAAAAGTGAAAGCCTCCCTCGAAGGACTGCGCCATCGGACCCTAAGTGTCGTCAAAGAAGCTTGCACGCTTATACTCTCAAGTACCGCCGACCCCGGTGGCGGCGGGGTAACGTCCTCGTCTGCCAATCCAAGGGTCGCGGGTTCGATTCCCGCCTGGGTGAGTTTTCCTCCATCTAGGGCTTGGGTGTTTGTAAATGTGATCATTGTTATCGTTGTTAATAGTTCGATGTAAAGGCCAGAATGCGCTGTTTTCGGACTTATACTGAATAAATAAATAAAATAAAATAAATAAATAAAAGTACCTCCTTCCGCCTTCCAGTCGTGGATGAGCCGCTCTGGCTAAAGTGTGTCGATGGTAGAGTAGAATTTTAGGCATTTTTATAACATCTGAAATAGATCTATTTTTCCGACCAGGCAATTGTTTTAACATTTCATCCAATTCCCGAAAACACATATTTTTGGAAGAATCTTGAGAGTGTTTATCATGACATCGTAGTAGAAGTATCACAATCAAATTTTGTTTTGAAATTGGCGAGAATTTTTCAGAATCAATGTAGCGTTTGGAAAAAAATGTATGACACGAGTACGTCACATGAAGTGTACATCCCTGAATACTAACCTAAGCATTCGCAGTTTCCGTATGTATATCGCACGATCTATCTGTTGAAGGTGGAGTTTGGATCGTCCATAATCGCTATCTCGACTCGTCTGTTTTTCCTCCAGCATCAAAGCTTTTTATCCGTGCATTATTTTCTCTTGGAGTTCTTCGTCCTTTCGACCACATTTTATTCCGTCCAAGAAACCTTGCTTCTTGTACCCCGGTCTGTTAACCTCTTCTTCATTATGCATCACGACATCACATCCAACAGAATCTTCTCCTGCTGTTTTCGAATTTCAACCGTCAACCTCCGACCAGCTGCATTTCTGCAATTCTCCGGGTTTCCTCACTCACCCTCTTGGCCAGCTCGTCAAATCCACTTAACGTTAGATTCCAGCTCAACAACGGCTCGACGACAGAAATGTCATCTTCGGCATATGGCTCGATATCGGGTCTGGGGATGTTGCCTTCGCCAGGAATATGACTTCATGGGTGAGTGCTTGAAGCCACAGGTTGGCGAGTTGAGGTGTCGGTCCCCGCACCGCGCGCGTGGCCCCTCCTCCGGCCCTTCCTGAATCTAGTCGTCGTGCCAATCAATGGTGGGGTGGGGCAGTGAAGGACCTCGCGGACGAAATGAGGAGCGATCTCGCTTCTACGTTCTATTGATCTATGACCTTCTTCACACCACTCGTGACTCATGCGCTGGATCCGCTATTCGGATTAGCCAACGGATAGATAAATAGTTTATCACATTATGTCTCCTTTACGAACTCATTCCGTCTCCAAGTGAGGTTGGCCCGCTCCACCTTTCTTAATCTCACTCCGTTCACCCTTCTCCCTCTCTTCACGACTTTGTTTTGTCCACCATCACTTAACCACCAGCCTTCATCCCCAACACACCGTTGGTTCCCCACGTCCCATCCTCCCTCTCTGCACCGGAGAGTCCCCTACTAACACGAAATACGCCCATACCCATCGCTCGGGAATTTTGACTCGGAGAAGAGACATGAATGCCGTCATTGGGATAGTTCGGTCGTCAAATCTCCAGGTGGGTGGGCGGGTAGGTGGTTTAGGGGGGGGGCGAATGTTCACGTTTCGAGCGAGGGAGAGAGAAAGAGGGCGCTCCTGGGAACGGCGGGAATAATCGGTTCGGGTGGTGCCGCTCGCTGGGTGCGTGCCGTGGGGCAGTTGCCGTGAGGCGCCGGCGGGTGGAGCGGTCCCCGCCGGTAATTGAAAAACATTCGAGGGGGAAGTGGGATGGGATGAGGGCGCCACGGGGTGGGTGGAAGTTTAAAGGCGAGAGTCTTCTGTCTCCGGGAGGGGGCGGGAGGAAGGTAGTTTTGAGGCAGAATAAATAAGACCGCGGTGGCCCGCCCGATATCGGAGGGAAGCGGCTTGGAAGCATTACGTGCAAGCGGAAAGAGGGACAGCAATTGCTTCGGCGATAATGGAGGCGTATCGCAAGCACTTAATCGCTTTTGGGAACAAGGGAGGGGCGGGAGGGAAAGTATGTTTGGAAAGGGGTGGTCGAGTCTCGATGGAGCCGACGGAGGGAGGCGAGGCAAGAGAGCGTTCCTTTCCTTTGGGAACAAAATCTAAGATAATATTATTTATTTCGACGAGTAACTTTATGGCGAGATTTCACACGCTCTCCTAAAGTTCCTTTGTTGGATTTATTGGAGAAAATTCTTTTCTTCCTGCTCATTTAAAAAATAATTCTTCGGGGTAAAAGGCGAAGTTAAAAGCATCTACGCTGGGATCGAGTATCGATTTTGAATGTCAACGGCCAAAATATAAAGGTAACTCTATTTCGGTATGGTAAGTTTAAATTTTAAAAGTATCTCAGAGAAAGCTTAAATCTATTCTTCCCATTTTAATAAAAAAATCTGTTTCAGAATATGGAATGGCACCAATTTTAACGGCTGGATTTCATAAAAATAATCTTAGAAAATTTCCTGTGTTCTATGAATACGTTCGCGCGGAGGTGGTGGCGTGACTAAAGGGATGGGTTTGATGCGTGAATCATAGAATATTTGTTAGTCTAAGACAAAATCAGACGAATGAGCTCAAAATGAATCATTTGATACGCATTTTCTCTTATCCCATAACCAAATGTTGCCAAAGCTGATGCATTTTCAGTTAATAGGACCGTAGGTCATGATTCTATTCGGCGCAAAAAACACACACAAACATTAAAACTCACCGCGCTATCGAAATCCACGAAATATAAGTCATTACTGGATAGAGTACATGGGATGACATTAGAGAATATAGACGTAAATGGATCGAAGGGTTCCGCAACCCGGCCATGCGTTGTCAGGTTGGGTGCGTGTGGGGGATGAGAGCCGGAATGGAGAGTGATATTGCGGGAGGCCATTATCGCCCGCGCTTTTCAAGGTCCAAGCTTAAGGTAATGCTTAAGTACGAGGGTCATCCGGAAAGTAGTACCCGTTCGTGCCGCATGAAGTGCTGACGACGCGAGTAGCCGCTGGACGAGGTCAGATAGCTTCAGTGGCTTGTCTGCCTTCTCTGAGCCAAGTTGCGTGACGCTAGCATTGCCTGTGTTGTTTCTGTGATTGTTTACAATGTTTAAAAAAATTGAGAACGCCGCCAGTTGTGAAGTGAGGGCAGTGATTAAATTCCTCAATGCAAGAAACGTTCGCCCATGTGATATTCATCGCCAATTAAAGGAGGTGTATGGAGACAATGTAATGGACGAGTCGTCTGTTCGGCGGTGGTGTCGCAACTTCAACATGGGGAGGGGGAACACACACGACGATGAGCGTTCGGGGAGACCGTCTGTCATTACAGACCAACTGGTGAGCTCAGTTGACGAATTCGTGAGGAACGATCGGCGCGTCACAATTGATGACATCTGTGAGCATTTTCCCAATGTTTCTCGAACAATTGTTCATGAAATTGTTAAACACCATCTGCATTATGCAAAAATTTGTGCAAGATGGGTCCCTCGCGTATCTCAATGAGCTGGCGGCGAAGGACTATGCAGCAGGAATACAGAAACTTGTCACACGTTATGACAAATGCCTTAATTTGCTTGGAGATTATGTTGAGAAGTATTTTAAAGTATCCTCTTTCAAATAAAATTTTTTATGTTTGTTAATATTTACTTTTGTGTCGTTATTTCACGAACGGGTACTACTTTCCGGATGACCCTCGTACTTTCTTCCCCCCTTCATCCTGTCCAACATCCCTATCCGATTCCTTCCCTTCCCTCCCTTGGCTAACATTCTCCCCCCAATCACAGTCTTCAACATCCCACTGCCAGTCAATACACCCTTCATCCACTTTTCCTACCTCCATAGGATTTCTCCCAACAAACCCCTATCTTTGCCCACCATACCAAGTACTTCCTCTTTGTTTTCTTCTCTGACCATTTCACCTTCTCCATTCTTCTCCACACCCACATTTCAAAAGCCTCCAATCTACGTCTATCCTCCTGCTTCAATGACCACGTTTCCGCGCCGTACATAGCTACGCTCCATACCAGAGTTTTTACGAGTCTTTTCTTAACATCCTTACTAAACGTCCCTGTCACCAACCCCCTCCTCCTTGTGAAAGCCTGCTCAATACTTCTCAATACGTCCCTACTACTTTGACCGAGTTGGTCCAAAACATTTTGGTGAAATGTAAACGGTTCTACCTGCTCTAGTTTTTCCCTCCTATTTAAATGTTAAGATTAGCCTTTTTCTTTCCAGAAAATAGCATAACCTTTGTTTTATTAATACCGATTCTCATCCCATACCTTTGGCACTGAATTTCCAATTCACTCAGTAATGCTTGCAGCCCCTTGCCTGACTGACAAATTAAAGCTTGTTCATCAGCGGACCTAACTGATTTTACGAATTCCCCGCCCACTTTCATTCCTACCTCCAGTTCTTCTCATGCCTCCTAATCATTTTCCTCTGCATAAAGTTGAACATCAACGGTAATAATAGGCAAACCTGCCTTACACCTCTTCCTAACCTTGCCCATCCGGTCTACCCGTTCCCCACTCGCACCTGAGCAGTTGTGGGACATGTACATGTAGCGGGGTAGCTTGCTTTCCTTCCAATCTACTCCTATTTTCTGCTATACACTCATTACCTTTTCCCACTTCAAACTATCAAACGCTTTTTCGAAATCTACGAAACAGGCAAATGCCTCCTGGTTGTATTCTATATTCCTCTCGATTAATGATCTCATTACTGCAATGGCATCACGCGTACCCTTCCCCTTCCTAAACCCATACTGATCATTCCCTAAGTAATCATTTGCCCTTCTCTCTATCCTTTTGTTTATGATCCTGAGAGCAACTTTATCTGCGTGCGATATCAAACTTATTGTCTGTAGTCTTCACATGATGTAGCCTTTACCTTTTTCGGAATAGGAACTAGAATTGATCTAACAAAGTCTTCGGCCAGATTCCTTCCTCATAAATACTACGAATGAGCCCATAAAGCCTCTTCCTCCCACATTTTCCTTAACATTTCAGTAGTCCCGCGGGAATGTTATCCAGCCCCACGGCCTTATTTGGTTTCATCTCCCTTAATGCCCTTTCTATCTCATCGTCTAGTACGCCTGGACCCAAGCTATCTTCCTCTACGTCATGTTCCTATTTTATGTCTAACTTTGTTCGTGTAAGTTCTTTACTATATAGTTCTTCTATGTATTCCTTCCATCTCTCTTGGATCTTTCCTGTGTCAACTATTACCGTACCCGCCTTATCTCTAACTGTTAGCATAGATCTCCCTTTCTTACTTCCCGATAAAGCTTAAACTTTGCAGTACAGCGCACCGGTTTCACCCTTCCTCTGCAGACTTTCCATATCCTCGCACTGCGTCTTCCACCATGCTTCTTTTGCTTTAGTTGTTCCCGCATCAATTTATTCTTTAATTCTTTGTACTTCATTTTGCCTAATTCTGTATTTACATTCTCCTATTTTCGCCGCTCATCGATCTTTGTAATCATCTCATCCGTGATCCATGGTTTCCTAGTCCTTTTAGGGTTAACGGTTCCAATAGTGTCTTTTGCGGATTTAGACAACCCTTTCTTGAAACATTCCCATTTTTCTTCGATAGTACTTATCTCTTTGCCATCCTCCATGATTTCCTCTATCGCCTGTTTGTATTTCTCCCTTTTCAAACCATTTAATTCTTTTACATTTCATTTGCTAACTCGCCGCCCCTGCCTTATCTTTTTGAAACGGACGCTACAATTCATAACAACTAAATTGTGGTCAGAGACCGCATCCGTTTCCGGGAAGCTGTGCAAATTGATCACACTCTTCCTAAACCTGTGTCTAACCAGAATATAATCTAGCTGATACCTTTCTGAGTCACCTGGCATTTTCCGTGCATACCTGCGTCTTTTGTGGTGTCTAAACCAAGTGTTGATGATGACTAACCCCTGTCTCCTGCAGAACTCAACTGCTTTCTGCCCGCGGTCATTCCTTGTGCCCAAACTGTAATCCCCCACCTCATCATCATCTCTTCCTTTGCCTACCGTTGCATTCCAATCCCCCATCACTATCAAATGTTTCCCTGCGGTTATAATCAATCCGTTACCTGCTCTATGTTACCTATGCTTCTTCCTACCTCTTTATTTAATGCTACGGCATCCCTTCGTTGGCTCTCGTCCCCGCCGCTCTATATTATTCTATAATTATCACTCCAGTAATCCTCGCTATCCTTCCATGTCACCTCGCATAGACCTAAAATATCTTTATTTCCCCTTTCCACCTCTCGCTTAACATTCTCCAGTTTCCCTGTCCTCATTATTGTCCTAACATTCAACATTCCTATTCTAACTAATTTGGTCTTCTTGTCCTGCGTCTTCTGTCCTGCTGCTGCTTTGTGTGCCCCTATGAGAAGCCTTGCTTAGGGTGGAAAAACTCCATCCATGATTCCACCATCGCCCAAAATATGTCCCACTAATTGATCCCCCTCATCAAAATGACAGCTAACCAAAAATATTTCATTTCCAACCACATTTTTTATAGTCAAACGGATGGGCCAGCTATGGGCTCCCCCCTTTCCCCCTCCATAATGAACTCTTTCTCAATTCATTAGAAGAAAATCTTTTCAATACTGAGAATCAGCATGTAAAAAACGTGGGTTATTGGTTCCGTTACGTCCGTCAGTTAGGTATGCTTATGACCAAGCTTTCGTTTGTCAGTCAGCCAAGGGGTTGCACGCATTGCGGAGTGAATTGGAAATTCAGTGCGACAGGTATGGGATGAAAATCAATATTAGTAAAACAAAGGTTATGCGATTTGCTAGAAAGAAATAGGCTAAGCTAAACATTAAAATAGGAGGGCAAAAACTAGAGCAGGTCGATCAGTTTACGTAATTCAGAAGTGTTTTGGATCAACACGTTAAAAGTAGTAGGGACGTACGGAGAAGAATTGCTTTAGGCAAAGAGGCTTTCACAAGGAGGAGGGAGTTGATGACGGGGACGTTGAGTAAGGATGTAAAGAAAAGACTCGTAAAAACGTTTATATGGAGCGTAGCTATGTACGGCGCGGAAACGTGGTCATTGAAGCAGGAGGATAGACGTTGAATGGGGGATTTTGAAATGTGGGTGTGGAGAAGAATGGAGAAGGTGAAATGGACAGAGAAGAAAAAAATGAGGAAGTACTTGGTATGGTGGGCAAAGAGAGGTGTTTGTTGGGAGAAATCCTATGGAGGCAGGAGGAGTGGATGAAGGGTGTATTGACCGGCAGTGGGATTTTGAAGACTGCGATGGGGGGGGGGGAGAATGTTAGGCAAGAGAGGGAAGGGAAGGAATCAGATAGGGACGTTGGACGGGATGAAGGGGGGAAGAAACTACTCAGAGATGAAGAGGGACCTGATGCAAACTGGGATGTTATGTTTTGCTGGGTCTCACAAATTGTTGAATTATTGATTTTGTCCATCCAGAAACCTACCTTAACCGGTAGATTACCTAATAATAAGTAAATAAATTCTTAATTTCAGATGAGACTAGTCTCCCTTTTATCCGGTACATTGATTTTTTTTTACTCTTTTGGCAAGCTCTATTGAGTTTTTAACTGCGTATTTAGGTCTATACCTGTGAAATCTCGGAGCATATTGCTTAATTTGCGTGACAGAAGGTGTGAAGGGGCGGACACAGCTGAGACTATGGGTCGAATAGGCAACGCTTGTTTGTGCAGTTTGGGGTGTCCGTACAACCTCGGGGCGGAAGGGTTCATTTGGATTAAATGAAATTTTTCCCTAGCATTTAAATGGACTCCCCAAGCTACACAAACTACACTTACAGTCAATGGTAAAGACACCCCGGATAGCCTTCTTAAATCAGGTATTTATAAACTTAAATTCGAGATTTGCAACAGCGTTTATGTTAGTCAGACAGGGAGGAAATTCAAGCTACGAGCCAGGGAACAAGCAAGGTGTCACCAAAATGAGAATACCAACTCTCTCTTTGCTAAACACCTACTAGAATTCGACCACAGCGGTGACTTTATCCCAGATGTATAACTTATTCTCCCAAAAGGATTAAAAAAGGACGCTCTCGGGCAAATGCAGATACGGAGGTCCCTGGCAAACCCCAACTTGAGACTTCTAAACGAGCATTCGTTCCCCACTCTGCCCTCAGCGTATATATTCTCGCACTCTTGTTAGATATTTTTTTGCCTGATGATGCCGCAAGTCGGTGAAATGCGTTGTACCTTATAATAAAAATCTGGGGAAAAGTCCTAAGTCTTTGTAATATGGTTACCGGTCTGGAATTATCAGCCAGTGCCTTGTTTTTTCCTTTAAAAATTTGTGTTACATATACATATTTCCGAGTATTTACTACACGCTGTCAGAAGTGAATAAAAACAATTAATGTAAAAAGTTGTTGATTAATGTTGAAATTGACTGAACTGTAAGATTTCGCTAAAATCACCCAGAAAGTTAGGGCCACCACTCTTATTCTACGGTCTATTGGGTGGTTTTTAAAAATCACTGCTTAATTATGCTGCTTATTAAGATCTGTTGTAGCAATGTTTACATTATTTTATGCGCATTATTCTCGCCGTCATCTCTTCATACTTTTTCCCTCTCTAAGATACGAGCTCCCTAAGACACTCTCTGGTAGATCTGCCTCTTTCTTTATTCCTCTTTACCCTCAACCCTCTCGGTTTTGCTCCTTCTCCCTTTGGACCTTTTACCTCTCCCTCTAAAGTTTCCATTTACATATCATTTCGTCGAGCGATCGATCAATCCGTCTGGTTCTCATCTTTCTTCTTTACGACATTTATGGATATCTCATCCGTCTCCAATTCATTTGCGGCACTCGTCCCTCACTGCTTTGCAAAGAGGTTTCAATGTCGCACGCATAGCTTGTCAATTAAAGATCCACAGCATATTAAGTCAGCAATCAGTCGATAGGCCTAGATGATGGAGTGAAAATAAGTGGAGAGGTATTAAAACCAGTTAGATTTGTGGATTATCCACCGTTATTTAGTCTATCAGCCAAATAGTTATAATCCTTGCTTGTCGTATCTGCATATTTTGGTGAAAATTCATCATCATCCATCATCAGTCCTAAGATCGGTTTACTGTGGCCTTCCATTCGTGCCTATGCAGTGTCCATTCCCTCACTCCCTGAAAGCTTCTCTGTTTTACGTCCTTCTAAAATCGTCCAATGTAATTGTCTGTTGGTCGTCATAGGAGGACTCTTTCCTTAAATTTTCCCTTCTATTATGTCTGTTACTAATTCATTTTGTCTTAAGGTGTGCCCAACTCCAGATGGCTTCATCGTCTTTCCATCTTTCTTTCCTCTTCTGCCCTTCTTTTGTACGCTTCCTCGCGCCTCACTTTGCCCGTCTATTCATGCATCAGCATTTTCCCACGCACCATGTTTGCAAGCCCTCCATTCTTAGCTGGTCCTTTTTTTTCAATTTTCCATGTCTCCGATCCAAGGCCTCCTATGATCCACGTGAGCATTTTCACGCACTGACTCCTAGCTTGCAATTTGAGATTCTTTCCACTGTTCAGTAGCCTCTTCCTCGTGGATGTCTTCTTAGCTTAAGCTATTCTTCACTTAATGTCAATCGAATTTCCTCGATATAAAGCTATTCTGCGGCCCAATTAGGTGTAGGATTCCGCTTGCTCATGTGCCATTCCTCCAATTGTGGCATCCGCCTTCAGGTTCTCTCTTCCACATTCAAGGATTTTAGTTTCATTCTTTTTGAAATTCATTTTATATCCCGGAAGTACTTAGCCCATAGAATTCAGAGATGCTTCCTCTCGCGTCTCTGTTATTACTGATACTTTGATGGGTAAGGGTAGAGATTAGCCATAGTTAAAGGAAGGCAATGAAATTCTCAAGAAAAAAGAAAACTAAGCTAAAAATCAAATTTAGGGACGATAACTACGGCAGGTAATTAAATTCCCCTACCTAGGAAGTGACTTGAATGAGACTGGGTAGAGTTTAAGGGGCATTTAAAAAAGAATTATACTACTAAAAAAGTGTTCCCAAAGAAATGGGAGTTGATGATAGGCACTTTAAGAAAATGTTTAAAGGAACTGCTCGTGATATCTAGAACATAAGAGCGTCACCTTGTTTGGCTCGGAAGCATTGACTTTATGGCATGAGAATAATTGTAGATGGAGATGTTGGATGATACAAGTGTTTGGAGAATATAGGAGACAGTGAAATGGCTATGAATGAATACTAACGAGGCGGCTCTAGCCTTGGTAGGGGAAGAGAGGTGTCTGCTGTGTTGTGAGAATTACAAAGAAGGCACGACAAGTGGATGCAGAAGATCCTGAGAGGCGATGGAATGCTTTAGGAGATGACGATATAGTAAAGAGGACCCTAAGTAATTATAATTGGCTATAGTTGACTTGAATGAAAGAGCTAAAGTGTGCGGTTTTCTTGCAAGGGTTGCCATAAAAATTTTTATTTGGCCATACATTAAAAAGCAGCTTACAGGATAGCATTGAAAGATCGAGCAGTTTTGTAAATTGGTGATGGTTTTGATTTGAATTTGGGTCGGAGGCCTTTGCTTGATTCGCTTCTATGAAGTTTATAGTTTCAGGAAATATTTCGAATATTTTCCATTTTTCCATTCGAATCTCAAAGCTTTAAAGCGTTGTATTTTTCGACATTTGGCGTTCATTCTCGCAGCCGCGCGTTTTTTTCTCCGTGAACTGAGTCGATTGGTTCGCTAGATCCAAAACTGGCTCCCGAGGTCAGGAGACGTCACGCGCATGGTGTCCAAGGTGCAGATGGGTGCGCTTGGAAGAGGCGCTCGCAATTCGGAAATTTCCATGCATACCAACTTCGGCCAGCAGCCGCTCTTAACATTCGTCTGAACATCGACACGCTCAAATTGCATATTGACCGAAAGAAAGGATAATATTTCGGAGGGCCGCAAAAATGAGATCAAGTGATCGCGGCGGATGCACCCCTCCCCCCGGCATGTTGCGTTCACGAAACCACGTCTCTCTGCAACGGATGCAGTAATTGAAAGAATCCCTGAACCCTTCTTCGCACCCGACTGTTTTACTCGTTTTGACCCGCGCTTATTACTGGCGTTTTTGTCGCCAATTAGAAGATCAGGCCCCGACGCTCCGATTGCCTAGTTTTTTTCAATAGTCTTCATCGCCCGTTGTCAGTCGGTTGGTACTGTCGACCGGGAAAAAATTTTTTTCGGAGATAATGTAATAATAATATTATTTTAAATGAGTTACGATTACGTTGAAAAAATAAGTGTATTTTTGATTTAATCGGCGCTCCCGAACGAATGCGTCGCGTATGATGAATGTCTCGATTCCAGGGTATTATAGCTGTGGGACTCAAATCGATTATCGTTACAAGTTCTAATAATTACTTCAACCGGGTGCTGTAGTGATTCTAATCGAACAAGAACTTCTGCGGAGTGCCAATCGCCGGCATCTGTATTTCAATCTGGAGATTGGTTTCCGCCATTCTGCCCTACCCGCGGCGCGGATACGCCCTGATGGCCTGCCCCCCTCCGCCCCTTCTCCCCCTTCCGCCCCTCATCTTTTGCGTCCCATTCATTGACAATCTCATCATCCTCGCTCCCGGCGCCTCCTTTTCCGCGTCACCCTCCGCTCCTCCGCCGCACCCACTCAAATGTCCTCCGGCCATCAAAGTGCACTTCAAATGACTCCTCAACTTACAGTGCCGACGTATACAACGACGTTGTAATTGAGGGTCAATCGAAAGCAGTGGCGAGCACTCATTTAAAGGGTCACTTAATCCGACGCTTGGACGCATTGCCCTTCCAATGAAACTGCCGGCGATGCCGCGACGGTCACTTTTTTAACGGAGTCATCCGCCAAAAATGCTTTGCGATGCAACAATTTCAGAGGGTAAAAATCAAATTGTTTACAGTTCATTAATTAGTTTTATTTGTTATTTAGTTTTGCACCTGAATGTTTAAAACGTTGACTTTAACCTCCTCAACTGCGGGGCATCGCGCACGACTACGAATGCCAGTGGCATTGTGTGCTGGTATATCGATACATCTCGTTCCTTTGAAAGCCCACCTCGGAGTGTGCTCGGTTGCCTAGCCGAATGAAGCACTCGGCCGAATATTTGGGGGTTTGAGTTCTAATCCCGGGCAAGGCGAATGATTTTTACACTTTGAATTGTTGCATTGCAATGCGCTTCATTTGATATGTGGTATTTCCTCTTGGTTTGCAGATATAGTTGGATGTCGAAAGATTAGGAACGTCTCCAAGGCAGTCATTAGATGGGCGATTTTTATTTCTCTTTTAAATTTAACTTAATCAATTTTTAAGGAGCCATTACGTGCAGGTAAGCATGGACAGAACGGGAAGAACGAGGAATGCTCAGCAAAGGCTCGGCGTGTGTGCTGTTGGTAATCTGCATGCGTCGAAAAGATTCAATTAGTTTTTCATGATTGGCTCCAGTTTCATACCAACTAGTCTTTTACTCAGCGATTGCAGATTCTTTGCTCCTGGCCCTGTCGTAAGTTGAAAATTAAATTAAAAATAACTTTATTTAAATACAAGTTAAAATAGATGACAACTTTTAATGCAGGTTAAAAACAGTACTATAGCAGTTAACATAAAAAGTATCGGGAAACGCTTCGTAAAATAGAATTATTTCAGATATGGCTACACTGTCTCTCAATATTCTTCAATAAGTATATCCCTTTAGCGTCGACACACTTTTGCCTGAACGGCTTTTCCACGACTCGAAGGCTCCCTGGTAGGCGGAAGGTCCTTAAGGGTACGCGTGCAGCTTCTTTGAGGGCGTTTGGGGCCCCATGGTGGTGGACCTTAAGATAGGAATTTACTTTTGGGAATAGAAAATAGTCTGCTTGTGCCAAGCCGGGGGGGTACCGTTGAAGAAGGTCTTTGCAATCAGATACTCGACTCTGCTCTTGGTCGTCCGTCCAAAGACATTCGGGACGAGTTTAGTGCAGACCTTTAGTATCACCAAATTTTCAGTAATAATTGTGTTTGCACTGTCTTCTAATGAAGGCCAATACGACATATCTGCGATAATGTGCACACTTAACCGAAGGTCTGAATTCAGCACTTCATGCACACGTCTGGAAAAATTTGCTACCGATACATTTCATGCAAACCTTGTTGTGCTGTATTGTGGAGAACATATGTTTATGTGGTTTTTTTAACTATTTTGCAGTGACATCAGCATTGGCTATTCGCGGTGATCGCCGACGTGCTTCGGGGGCTTCTGTCCACTTGATCTCCATCAATCAGCCCCTCCCCGCTGATCCCCCTCCCCCTTAACCCCTTCCCCTCCCCGCGATTCCACTTGATCCAATTGCGATACTTGTAACGATGCTTTCATCTTATTCCCATCTTCATCTGCTCATGCTAGGATTCTTCCTGTACTCAGCTGCTACACCCACAAGGCTGCTTGGTCCATTCTCCTTAGGGCTGTCTCCACGCACGACCTTCTGGGTTCTCGCATATTACTGCTGAGTCATCCTCGATGCGGATCAAATAGATTTCTTTCTTTTTTTCGCCGAAACCCTTTTCATATCCGTTTAATGTGTCATTTACCCTCTTATCTTGGTCTATGCCGAAGTTTTGCCCAGTATTACTGTTAAAAATAAATGAACAGCTTATTACTTTAAAATGGCGATAAAAAGTTTTCATATCTATATGAAATTTGCATATCCAAACTGAAAGTGTAATATCCGCGCTGCAGACGTTAACCGGTTCCGTAAAATGATTTTGCAGCGGTATGTGGTGGAGAAAGTCATCGATGGCGCCTGCGACACCCCTCACCGAGTTTGAATTGAATGGGAGATGAAATTGCTGAAGAACGAAGGAAACAGACGATGCCTCATTTTACCCAAATGGACGAGTATGGAATTTGAAAACAGTTAATGGAAAATGAAACCGGTGACATCTGGTTGTTTGACTCCCCACAGAGTAAACAATTGCCCCCGTTAATGGAATCCGTCAGTTACAGAGTAACCGACCGCGTTTTTATTGTATTTCGCTCATAAATCTATAGCAGTCCGTTGCCTCCATTGGAGCAGTAGGAAGAAATCCGACTTTAGCTCTAACCGTCCAGTCCTTGCCTATGAATATTCTCCTGTTTCCTCTTCAGCTGTCAAAACAATTGCTTACCTTTCACTATCAAAACATTCAGGGGTTGCGTGAGTCTACGAGGTGACAGGAGGCCCGCTGCCATGGGAATCCGAGATTCGAAGCAAAAATTGAGGATATCTTAATTGAATATAATGTGAAAATCAATGCAATTTAATTTCGAATACGGTTTCTAATAATTTAGTAAAAGAACAAAGAATGAATGACGCATCGGAAAATGGGTACCCAAATGGAGCTGATTGGCATGTGCCTAATCCCCTCACCGCTAAGGGCGGGGTGCCATTGGCGGGCAACGGTGCGGCCCCTGCGGAGACCTAGCACATCGGGGATGGCGGTGGCGTCATTGAAAGGGTGGGTATTAGCAGTTTGTAGTTAGGAAGGGGTATGCCCACCCGTGAATAGTGTAGACTACCCGAAGGGGAGAGTGAGAAAGGGCAGCGAAGCCACGGAAGCAGTACGAATCCTTGTATTGATTTTAAAAATATCGAATAGAATGGAAACGCGCGAATTGTCCCAAGCTATTTTATATTTTACGTTAAAAATCGTGTATTGCATATTCATTTTTAGTGATGGGTTTAAAAAAATTAATTATCTAACTTCACCCAATGGTTTGTGCGATTTTAGTGTGACAAACAAACTCTTTGCGCTTAGAGCTTATCTTAGAACTTAGGTTCTGTGACATACTCCATGGCCAAAGGGTAATGACTGATTTAGTATCTGCTTCCACTAGTGACGTCTAATTTCCTTAAAAAAATTATAATTAGTGTGTGCTTACTAAAGAACGTGAGAGAGAATAAGCGTGGAAAAAAATCATTCAATCCTTAAATTTATAACTTTATTTTGAAGTCTTTATTTTGAGTTCTTGGCGTTGACTATTGTCTCTCACCGATAGTTAAAAGATATGAGCTAAAGCGAGGTTACTAGCATTTTCTTGGTGAAAATGCACTGATTAATCTAAAAATACTCATATTAATCAATTATGTCGCCAGAAAGCTCTAAACGCTCGCGTGAAAGAGCTAGATAGCAGTTGAGAAGGTCAGTTGGGCATTTCAATGCCGTGAGAGTTGAATCTTTGGAGGTCTTTGAAGAATTAGGAAAGCTTAACGTAGTTAGTTCCTTTGGGAAGGATACGCCGATGGTTGAGTGGAAAAGCAAATCTAAGACTGACTACGCAGCCTATTATTGTTGGAACATAGACGGAACAAGACTGAGTCTTCCCTCGTATTCAGTTCTGAAATTTTCCAATAATGACTAGGAATATCGGGCATCGGGTTATGAATTTGAAACGACCGACAGAGCAACCGCAAATGGTGAAACGCCAGTAATATTGAAATTAATACTAGTATAAGCATATTAATACACACAGTAATACTTGTGTTAATTATTACTAAAATTATATAGGTTATATAGGAGATAAACCATCTCTTTTGTGATAAAATAGATAGCACTTGTGTAAGAAGTCAAACTCTAAAAGGCGATTACTACAGAGCATATAGTTAACATTTTAGAAATAATAAATTTAAATAATGTTTTATATTCAGTCATTTTCAACTACCTTAACTGTCGTCTTGAACGAGATAAAACCTGCCCTATGGGAGAAAGTAGCTCTAAAGCTAGGACTATTTAATAAGATATCTTATCGTAAATTTAACGATATTCCGTGGGCTTCCTCTTCAAGGAAGTTTGCATTTAACGGAGCTGTGCATATTTATTTTATGCCGGCCTCCCACGCTCATAAAATTCGAAACGGTAGGCAGCGACGCGGATTGGGGCGAAGCAGGGATGGGGAGGGGAGGCGGTCGGGCAAGGGCGAGAGGGGGGTCGCCAAGAAATATTAATCGCGGAGTTAGTTGCTGCTGCTGCCGTTCTCCGACGTGGCGGAGGCGAGCGCAATAAAAAGAAGGGAGGCTGTAATTAGTCGTTATCGAGCCTTCGTTAAGATGATTCAACTTCGGAACATTTTTAAGAGTTTCCCGTTAATATTTTCTTTGGAGAAAAAAGCAGAGGCGAACTATTACGGCTCTTTCATGGTAGGGTATGGAGGCAAAGTGCGCGCAAAAGTATGGGAAAAAGACACGTAAACTCTCCTGAGGTAACTTTATTTGCGAAGATAAAGGCCACATAGGTAAAGTACATCATAGGCCGAGATTTTTGAGTAATCTGAATTTGCAAGGAGGAGAAGAGAAAGTAATCCGAGTCATCATAAAATTTCAACGTACACGTAAAGCACTTATCTATTTCAATGCTAACATTATTTGGTTTTTGGATGAAACACAGTCCCATGGGGCCCTTGCTGAATATTTCTCTGGGAAGGCAAAATTAGTTCAAATAAATGACGGGCAAATGGCTTTACACAGAGTAATCCGCTGATTCACATAAAAATTCAAATATTGCAATGCCATAATGCGAAAATGCTAGAGGGAATCCTCAGCAGCGTCTCCAGCTAGAGCACATCGAGTCATATCTCTGATTCGGGAAAATGCCGGACAAAGGAGATGATAATTTAAAAATTAATCAAATTATTGCAGGTGAGACTAGGCTTTTTTTAACCGTCGGTTACTATTTTTAGCGAATAAATTCCAAAATATTATGTTTGATAGCTGATAGGTTGATATTTTTGTTGACTGAAAATTACGTATGGGAATTGTTGATGCATTTTATCGAGGCCTTTCGTTATTCCTCTAGACTCCGACTAGCAAGCAGTTCGAATGAGCCTTTTGATAACACCTTACTCATTCATTTATACAGTAATGGCTATCCGATTATTAGCAGCAGACTTACAATTATTACATTAAATAATGAATATTGTCACGGACATTAAGATGAAATATGCATGAATGAATGAACAAGTCAATAAATAAACCTACATAAATTGTTATTATTATTAGGTAATCTACCGTTTAAGGTAGGTTTTTGGATAGACACAGCTACCAAATAAATATTTTTGTGATTCCAAGATACGTAAACCGTTCTACCTGCTCCAGGTTTTACCCTCCTATTTTAATGTTTAGATTAGCCTTCTTTTTCTAGAAAATCGCATAACCTTTGTTTTATTAATATTGATTCTCATCCCATACCTGTCACACTGATATTCCTATTTACTCAGCAATGCTTGCAACCCCTTGGCTGACTGACAAACTAAAGCTTGGTCATCAGCGGACAAACTGATTTTACGAATTCCCCCCCCCCCACACTTTCATTCCTACCTCCAGTTTTTCCCATGCCTCTTTAATCATTTCCTCTGCATACAGGTTGAACAGCAACGGTGATAATGGGCAACCCTGCCTTACACCTCTTCCTAACACAGCCCATCCGGACTCCCCGTTTCCCACCCACACCTGAGCAGTCTGAGACATATACATGTTGCGGATTAGCCTCCTTTCCCTCCAATCTATTCCTATTTTCTGCAGAATACTCATTAGTTTTTCCCATTTCACTCTATCAAACACGTTTTCGAAATCTACGAAACAGGCAATTACCTCCTGGTTGTATTCTATATTCCTCTCGATTAATAATCTCATTACAGCAATGGCATCACGCGTACCTCTCCTCTTGCTAAACCCAAACTGATCATCCCCTAAGCAATCAGTTGCCCTACTCGCAATCCTTTTGCTGACGATCCTGAGAACAACTTTAGCTGCGTGGGATATCAAACTAATTCTCCTATAGTCCTCACATGATGTAGCCTTTACCTTTTTCGGAATAGAAACTAAAACTGATCTCACAAAGTCTCCCAGCCAGATTCCTTCCTCATAAATACTACGAATAAGCCCAATTAGCCTCTTCTTCCCACATTTCCCTAAACATTTTAAAAGCTCCGCGGGAATTTTATCCACCCCCACGGCCTTATTTAGCTTCGTAACTCTTAATAACCTTCCTATCTCATCGTCGAGTATGCCTGGACCTAAGCCATCTTTCTCTACGTCATGTTCCATTTCTATGGCTAACTTGGTTAGTCAAAGTTCTTCACCATATAGTTTTTCTATATATTCTAACTGTTATCTTACGCGCCTTTTCTCTAACTGTTAGCATATATCTTTCTTTCTTACTTCCCGATGAAGATTTAACTTTGTTATACAGCGCACCGGTTTCACCATTCCTGTGCAGACTTTCCATATCCTCGCACTGCGTCTTCCACCATGCTTCTTTTGCTTTAGTTGTTGCCCGCCTCAATTTATTGTGTAATTCTTTGTACTTCATTTTGCCTAATTCTGTACTTACATTCTCCCATTTTCGCTGCTCATCCATCTTTGTAATCATCTCATCCGTGATCCATGGTTTCCTATTCCTTTTAGGGTTAACGGTTCCAATGGTGTCTTTTGCGGCTTTAGACAACCCTTTCTTGATGCTTCCCCATTTTTCTTCGATAGTACTCAGCTCCTTACCATCCTCCATGATTTCCTCTACCGCCTGTTTCTATTCCTTTCTTTTCAAAGCATTTAATGCTCTTCATTCCATTTTTTAACTCGCCGGCCCTGCCTTATCTTTTTGAAACGAACGTTACATTTCATAACAACTAAATTGTTGTCATATTCCACTCCCGGGAACCAGTGAGAATTTATGATACTGTTCCTAAAACCTGTGCCTACCCAGAATATAATCTAGCTGATACCTTTCTGAGTCACCTGGCATATTCCATGTATACCTGCGTCTTTTGTGGTGTCTAAACCAAGTGTTGGTGATGACTAACCCCTGTCTCCTGCAGAACTCAACTGCTTTCTCCCGGCGATCATTCCTCGTGCCTGAACCGTAGTCCCCCACCTCATCGCCATCTCTTCCTATGCCTGCCGTCCCATTCCAATCCCCCACACTATCAAATGTTTCCCTGCAGCAACACACGAGATCAACTCACTGATGGTATATCCTATCGACCTCTTCTTCCTGATGGTTGCTCGGTGGCATGTATAGCTGAATAATAACCAAGTTTGTTGGTTCTGCTTTTATCTCTATTAGTAATGATCTATCCGTTACCTGCTCTTTGTTGACTACGCTTCTCCCTACCTCTTCATTTAACACTATGGCAACCCCTCGTTGGCTCTCGTCCCCGCCGCTGTATATAATTCGATACCGATCACTCCAGTAATCCCCGTTATCCTTCCATCTCACCTCGCATAAACCTAAAATATCTATTTTTCCCCTTTCCATCTCTCGCTTAACATTCTTCAATTTCCCTATCCTCATTATTCATATATACTTATCCATAATGAATAATGTCCACAAAAAACTGAAGTAAATCCACATGAAAAATAAACTTTGATGCGACCCAGGTTTCACCGGCATCATCGGACAAAGAAGTTACATCCATACAGATACATCCATGCATTGGCTGCGGGGGGTTGATTGGAAATTGGGGGAGGGATGGGTTGGATGTACAGGGAGGGGTACTATATAACAGCATCTTGACTGCCAATTGGCTAGTTGGGGGCAAAGTAGGTGCGGAGAGAGGGTACAGGGTGTAGCGTATCTTGGCGGGGGAGGACACCTCCGAACTGAGACCCGGGCGTCCCACCATCCCGAAGAGAGGGGAGTGAGAGGAAAACCCGGCGTCATTCACTAACGGGTTGTTCCCTCCACAGTTCTTAACGATCTTCACTTTTCAAGGATGTCGAGGCTGGCAGCTTTGTTTTCTAAATGAGAATCTGAGTGGCGAAATGACTCGCGTGATGGCGGTATGGATTTAATGTTTTATTTTCATAATATTTATCCGGATACATTATCCCTCTCTGTTTATTTTCGAGGAATTGCCTTCATTTGCAAACCGAGACTTTATTTTTCAGAAACTTTTTCGGTTCTTTAATGTTTTACTTTTATTAAGAGGAAACATTTTTTATAGGAAGTGAGAGTTAGAAAATGCCGGTTATGGCATCGTGGATCGTAGCTGTTAAACATTTCTTGCATCGGTTCATTAAAATGTTGCCCTGCGGAGTCCAGGTGATAAAGTTGTCTTCTCAAATTTTCATGAAATATTGCATATTCTTTCCTTCAAGAGGGTTCGCGACCACTGTGCCCCTCAGCCGTTGTCTTCCGGCCCTGGGATTTGTTAATCCTTCATAACTCAAGCAAGCAACATTTTATCGCACAACCAAAATAAATAAACCCCCCGCGCTGCATGGAAGCAAGCTACCTTCCTGTCTTCCCGAGAGCACACTCGGGAGCAGGCGTGCCGAGGACGAAGACGGCGGCATTTTGCCGTGATTATCACCAAGTTGGCACCAAATTAGGGAGTTAAATTGCGCTCGTGCACAAGTTTCCACGTCCGGGGGAGCAGCCGGTGTCGCTCCGCCGCTCGCGGATGCCCGCCGGAAGGCACAGCGAGCAGCTTTCCCTCGAGGCACAAATCTCTCCCGAATGGCCCTGGGCACTCTTTTCTTTGTAATGGCCCTCGAGTGTGTGCTGGGAGTTTGGAGAGCCGGAGTGACCCCGACACCTAATTCGGTCGAGGACACTCGAGGGTTGCGGCCCCCCCTTCCCCCTCTCATCTTCCCCCACGCCGCCCGATCGGACCCCCCCTCCCTCCCTCCTCCAAGCACCCTCCTCCCCCCAGCGAGTGTTGACATGACTGCGAACGATAAACACTGCAAATAACTTCGCCTTCCGCCCCTCGTCATATCTCGTCACCCGTGCTCCAGCTCCAACCCCCCCCCCCCGGCACCATCCCCCTTCGCCCTTTCCCCCACCATCATCATCCCCTCCCACGCCGTCTACCGCATTTGCCTTGAACCCTTGTGTACACGACCAATTTATTACGGAGGGAACGGGAGTGGAAAAACGTTCTCCCCCCCTCCCGTACCTACTCCGTTGTTTGCCCGGAAACTCAGATGGACCGCCGCGACGCGCGAGAGTTTCGGGACCCTTGTGACAAGCGCGTACGCATATAGTAAATAGGGGGGTGTAACTTCCTTCTCTCCAATTGTCACTTATTGTCGGTTGTCTAGCGATTACGTGTGGCTAACAGATAGATGCTGAAAAGTATCGCACCCATTCGCGCACCTCTGAATGTAATATGAACCTACTGGGGAGAAACGACAGCTATAACGCCCTTTAAAATGGAAACTTTCGACAAAGTTAAGTTTGAAGCTATGCGGTTCGATAATATGTTTTGAACTGCTCCTCTTCCTTGAACATCCCTCCCTCGCTCGTCTTTCGTTGCGTCCGTTTTGATTCTGGTTCATGGGCGTATTCCATTCCCACCCTCCTCCCCCACCCTCCTCTCCGCTCGCACGACAGCCCCCATCCATCTCGGCGACTGACTCTTCCGCCGTCACGCCCCTGTCCTCTGCCGCCCCTGAGCGCGAGCGCCACCCATCGCCTCCCTCTCCAACTGTTTTCCTCTGTTGTCTTCCGGCGAACGTCCTGTTGGCCTTCTTCACTTAACCGACTCACTGTTTCACGTCGACGATTGAATCTCCGACGCCATACACTGTGCCGTAATCTAAGTTCTCCTTTCGTTCTGTCCTCGCTGGGAGCACTTGCTGTCAGTTCACCTATTCTTTGAGAATTTTGCTGACTTAAAGCTTCCCTCAAAGTGCGTTTCCACTACATCTCTTCAAATAGCCGTCAAACTGTATGGTTACTGGGACCTTAGTACGAAAACGAGGAATGCCACGAGAAATCGGGAACTGCCCACTCACTGCTCATACTTTGTTTCATTTCAAACGCATTAGGGTCACTTCGTGGAAAGCTCTGTTTCAAACTATTATATGATGTACCTACGGATTAAGTACAATGTTTACCGTCGAAATACGTTAAATGATCTACCGACTTTATTTCCAGTTTTCTTATTATATTGGTTTACCTAAGTTTAACTTCTTGAGCACCTCATTACTTCCGCTTCACTTTCTTAATCTCTCCAATTGCTTCTCTAATTCGTTCACTAGTGATTTTTATCCTTATGTGTTAATGTGATAATATTACTGTTTATACGAAAAACGTCACACGGAGCTCATTTGACGTCAATTTCCGCGCTGATGAATTACTTTATTCTATTGCTAATTCCTTAGTCGTTTTGTTGCTAATGACCAGTGATATTTGTACACGTAAATGTTAATTGTAATATTTGCAAAAGTAGTAAGTAATCAATCGGGAGAGGTACATCTGTTGCTGCGAAATAAATTGGGAATATTGACCTGGATGCAGTTCGTGCCAATCCTTGAAGCCAATCGTCAATTTTTACGACAGTTATCTTTGAGCGTGCACTTTTTCATGGCATCATCGGGTGCTGTTAACATTTCCTGAAGGAATTGACGTTTGCGTCATTTTTCAATCGTCAGTGGTTATATTTTTTCAAATTTATTTCCTGCTGCAAATATAGACAGGAGTAAATAAACCTGTTGTATATGTTTGTCATTAATATGGCTCCTTTTTTAGTAATTCCGGATTATCTTAACCTGTAGCCGTTAGAATTGTAACTTATGTATAACGGTGGCACGGTACGAATGGGTGTTACTGTATGCTTAGCCATCTCGAAATTACTGCTTACATTTTTTCACCCTTATCCCACATGGCAAAGTCTTATCGCAAATGGGGTTTGATGATGGATATCCCCTTATATGTATTGCTCTTGTAGCTTCTCCAATCAAAGGGCGGATTTCCTCGAGGGTCATGACGTCCTCCCAGCGCTCTTTCTCCGTGGCGCTGTCGAATTTAACATTCATCCGGCATGTTTGACCTCTGGCGAGTAAGTTTGTGCAGAATATTCGATTTTGCCGTCAAGGAACATCCACGCCCTTTTTAGATATAATTTTCATCCCTGCGTGCTTCAATCTGAAGCATCTTAGAATATTCGCAATAATCTTTGTAAGTAATTTCTCAATTGGTCTTTTCCGTGAAATTGCCCGTATCCTTCGCCATTCGCCGAGACGTCATCTCCAAATTTCTGAAATATATTTCAACTTCATGCTCCAGATTTTGAGCTATCGGTAATTTCCATTCATCCAGTTAATGCTTTGATCCTTATGTATTGATTAATTGCTTGACTTATGATCAGTCATCAGCGTTTGAAGCCCATCAATAATCATATTTATGCCGTGGTAACCAAAATGGAGAAATGACGATGATTACAACAAGATGACCAGTTAAAAATAAAAAATTCAAGATATTTAATCATTTCCGATTGTCACATTTATTATTAAACTAGTCACATGGGGCACGAAATGCTATTAAGGGGTTACTTAATGCATTAAGTGATGGGTAACTACGGGACAAGCGCATATCTATTTATTCCCCACCACCCTTGCCTCAGCTATTCGCAGCGTGTTCACCTCTGACTTCATCATGGCTCTCGGGGATATTTAATATTCGTTCGTTGAAACGGAAGATTGCTTTGGGGACGGGGCGCCTCCAATTCACGCAGTGCGACTACATATGAGAAAACTAAACACGGCGCTTCCAGCGAGGGATGGAGGTACGAAGTGTCACATCGGGGAACGATCCATCAGATTTACGCCCCTCTTTACGCCCAGATTTACGCCTCTGTTGACATTTAGTTTTTGTAGATAACTGAAAAAGGTAATCCAAGGTGCGGGTGTCACATCATCGTTCGTAACTCTGTAAAACAATTTGAAAACAATCCCCGAAACCTCTTTTTCTGGCTCAGGTACAGTGATGACACTTTCCTTCTCTGGCCACATGGTACTGAATCCCTGACAACATTCATTTCCGACCTCAGCGCTTCTTCCTCTGTATCCTTTACCTCTTCCGTTTCCCCTTCCTAGATGTGCACGTAGCATTATTAGGCAAATACTTCCATGCTTCAATGCATATCAAGCCGACCCAACAAACAACAATACTTACATTATAACAGTTGACCCCCTGATTACGCCAAACGCTCCGGTCCTCATTCCATTTCTATTACAGGACACCGAATTTGCAATCACCCCGACTCCCTAGATAAATTCCTTTCAAATCCTCACTATTCCCTCCTCCAAGGAGTTCATCCTCAACCCCGGCTAAACAAAAGAATCGAAAGACATGCTTACACTCCTAAACCTTCCTCCAGCGCAGAAGTCAACCCAATTTCAATTTGTACCACCTACTTCCCTGGCCTAGCGTCCCTGAAATCCATCCTGAAAAGCCTTTAACCTATCATCAAGAACCACAACTTCATCAGAAACCTTATTCCCCAATGTCCCTCCGTTACTTTCAAATGCCCCGCCAACAAATCAGATCTCCTCAGATGACTAAATCCGCTTCTTTAATCCCCGCCCCGTCCCAAAGTCACCACCATGTTCTGTAACAAACCTAGATGTAAAACATGTCCTGTTTTCAGAACCCGAATCCCGTTCCTCTATCAACCACATTTACCCTCCCTAATGTTTTTGAAAGAAGGCTAGTGTAACACCAATTTTCAAAGGAGGAGACAAAGCACTAGATATATGCACTCCACAGTAATCCCCGCTATCCTACATTTAACCTCTAATAGACCTAAAATCCCTCCCCGGAAAACAACCTTGACGTGGTGGAAGGGCTTGTACGTTTCGATGGCCCCTAGAGCTGTGCTGGTGGGAGTAATAATAATTGCTCCTGGTAGGGTCACCCATGCCAGATAGGTCGAAGGTTAGGAGCCAGACGAAAGGTAGTCCACGCAGCGTCTGCCCCTCAGTGAGGCGGCTGCAACGGCATCTGACCCCAGTGGGGCGGCCAGTAAGTGATAGTGTCACGTTAAAAACACTATTGAGGAAGGCAACGGGAAACCACCTCAATTATCATTCCCAAGATTAACATGATGGACTATACAGAGATTTTGAGTACTGGCAACTACGGGGCTCGGCCCAATCGGCCGTGTGTCGTGCCCGGCAGCGGGGGAGGCAAGGCTTCCGCGGTCGTCATCCCACGAAACCCTAGCAAGGGAAAACCAGCAGCAGGACAGAAGACGCAGGAGAAGAAGACCAAATTAGTTAGAATAGGAACGTGGAATGTTAGGACAATGATGAGGACAGGGAAACTGGAGAATGTTAAGCGAGTGATGAAAAGGGGAAGCATAGATATTTTAGGTCTATACGAGGTGAGATGGAAGGATAGCGGGGATTACTGGAGTGATAATTATAGAATAATATAGAGCGGCGGGGACGAGAGCCAACGAGGGGTTGCCATTGTATTAAATGAAGACGTAGGAAGAAGCGTAGTCGACATAGAGCAGGTAAGGGATAGATTATTACTAATAGAGATAAAAGCAGAACCAACAAACTTAGTTATTATTCAGCTATACATGCCACCGAGCAACCATCAGGAAGAAGAGGTCGATAGGATCAGTGAGTTGATCTCGTGTGTTGCTGCAGGGAAACATTTGATAGTGTAGGGGATTGGAATGGGACGGCAGGTGTAGGAAGAGCTGGCGACGAGGTCGGGGTCTACGGTTTAGGCACGATGAATGACCGCGGGGAGAAAGCAGTTGAGTTCTGCAGGAGGCAGGGAGCAGGGAGCAGGCAGTTCTGCAGGGTTAGTCATCACCAGCACTTGGTTTAGACACCACAAAAGACGCAGGTTTAGGAACAGTGTGATAAATTCACACAGCTTCCCAGGAGCGGATGCGGACTCTGACCACAATTTAGTTTTTATAAATTTTAGCGTCCGTTTCAAAAAGATAAGGCAGGGGCGGCGAGTTAAAAAAGTGAATGTAGAAGCATTAAATGGTTTTAAAAGGCAGGAATACAAACAGGCGGTAGAGGAAATTATGGAGGATGGTAAGGAGCTGAGTACTATCGAAGAAAAATGGGGAAGCATCAAGAAAGGGTTGTCTAAAGCCGCAAAAGACACCATTGGAACCGTTAACCCTAAAAGGAATAGGAAACCATGGATCACGGATGAGATGATTACAAAGATGGATGAGCAGCGAAAATGGGAGAATGTAAGTACAGAATTAGGCAAAATGAAGTACAAAGAATTACACAATAAATTGAGGCGGGCAACAACTAAAGCAAAAGAAGCATGGTAGAAGATGCAGTGCGAGGATATGGAGAGTGTGCAGAGGAAGGGTGAAATTGGTGCGCTGTATAACAAAATTAAACCTTCATCGGGAAGTAAGAAAGAATGATCTATGCTAATAGTTAAAGAAAAGGTGGGTAAGATAACAGTTGACATCTGAAAGATCAAAGAGAGATGGAAGGAATATATAGAAAAATTATATGATTAAAAACTTTGACTAACAAAGTTAGCCATAGAAATGGAAAATGACGTAGAGAAAGATAGCTTAGGTCCAGGCATACTCGACGATGAGATAGGAAGGTTATTAAGAGTTACGAAGCTAAATAAGGCCGTGGGGGTGGATAATATACCGGCGGAGCTACTGATATGTTTAGGGAAATGTGGGTGGAAGACGCAATATGGGCTTATTCGTAGTATTTATCAGAAAGGGACCTGGCTGGAAGACTTTGTGAGATCAGTTTTAGTTCCTATTCCGAAAAAGGTTAAGGCTACATCATGTGAGGACTACAGGACGTAAATACTCCCTATACCAGTACAGGTATAGTTGTCCATTGTTTTCATTTGCACGTAATTCACTCGCACTCACTCATGGTCGCCTTCTTCTTGGTTACTTGCGCCACCTCGACGCCCTACTTTCGATAAACACAATAATACTTAGGCGGATGAATGCAACCAGACGGAATCTGAGGCCAATGATTTCATTTCTACAAGGCGTTCCGTAACAATGAAGAAACGCAATGGAAGTTCGGAGAAAGTCCGCAACGGCGGTGGCTTTCAAGCGAAGAAGAATGGTCGTCCCTGCGCGCACGCATGCGCGTGTACGTCTCATTCACTTGATCTTAGTCACTTTGAATCTATTCATTTTTTACGATTTATAGAGAATTCTGTTGAACCAGGGTAATAATCTTGTCCATGGTTCTCCAATATTTCCCGCGAGGAGGGAAAAGGGAGGTGAGCAGGAGGAAGGAAATTCTATCGCACAGTTAGGCATGAAACTTCAAGGTTGTTTTTTCTTTAAGTGGTAGTTAGGAGTTTCTTGACCTGTTCACAAACTCGGGTAATAACTCCAAGTCCACTCCTCACCCTGACCAAATGCCATTTCTTCATGCCGGAAATTTTCCTCTATTCATCAAGCAGCTGAATATTTAGGGAGAGTTTTTCCCCAACTTCCTGATATCAGACTCAACATTTCGCATCGGACTTGCGGATTGTGCGTCGAATTGTATCACGTCTTCAACAGCACCTTGCATACGGTTGCATCACTTACCCGCTAATTACCATTGCCAATCGGACAGTCGCCGGCGACGACATGCCTCGCGAGGGATGAAGGGAAATATACCCCTTGCCCGTGTTTCTCGCGCGTGCCTCCCCTCACCGCCGAGAACGCTGGTGTCATCGATTCTCAGAGCAACGGCGTCTTCCTATCCACCTCTACCTTTCTCCCTACCTCTACCTCTGCCGTTTATTTTCGCGCCCCGCGAAAATTAAGGCAGAGGAACCAAAAGTGTCGCAATGGCGGATCCTGATAACTTGCGAGAACCCGAATCGACGCCCACAACAGCTGATCGGGATCATTTTAGTTGAATATTTCTGCCGTTGCCGTTGTCATGTAATCGTTTTTGTCCAGTGAAGAGGCGTAGAGGTCATATAAGAGCTGCGCTTATTTCAGAAATATGAAAAGTGAAAGAGAAAATTACATTTTTCCTTCCTACCTAATGCTTATACTGGTAACGTATCGCTTCATTAACGTGAATTTAACGTGAAAATGTCATTTGTTTATAAAATCCGCGGTGAGGCAAAATGCAATTAAATTTTGGAAAGATCGAGCGAGAGAGGAAACCATTGGAGAGAATTTGCCGCCCGTATCTCATGTCTTGAATGATATGAATGTTTCCTCTCTCCTCCGGAATAACTTGAGAAACGGCAACGAGGAGTGAGTGCTGATGGCTCCACCGTTGGCTCAAAGCAAAGCCTGAGGTCATTAAATGACATGAATTAAGGTTCCAACTTTGAAAATATTGGCCTGATTTATTTATTTATTGGCCACATATTTGGGCCATTCTCTTGACAACAAGACAGCTCTTTGCATTTTCCTAGAGAAGCACAAATATCCAAACGTAACCCTGACTCAGCGGTGTGGCTTCGTCCGAGGATAACTCGCAGGACACGCAATGAGTCAATATACGTTCCTTGACCGACAATCACCCCCCCCCCCCCATTCCCTCTCCCCGCGCCCTTCTCCGTACGGTGAGGACGCTTCCATCCGCCGCCGGCCCTTCCATGGGCCGTACCAGCATTATCCCAACATTGATGTGAACAGAACCGCCCCCTAGAACAGCGGCCAGGCCACGTCAATGCTCCCTCTCACAGGGGCGGCCACAGACGACGGATTGCCTCGTGGGCACATATTTCTCCTCAAAGAAGACAAAGGAAAAAATTGTTATGAAAGTTTAAGAAATAAATGCATTGTCTACCAAAAATCCGATGACAAGTTCATTTACTCTTTAAGTACACATAACATATATTTTTAATGCCGAAGTCAAAAAATGCCTTAAGACGCTAGTTCTGATTAATGTCGGCACATGTAATGGTATTATTAAATATTTTGACCACATGCGGTGGGGTCATCAAAGATCCTTGATTGGCAGAGTAGTGCGTGGTGTCGTGTGCACAGAGTGATTCGACGTCAAGTGTGGCACTTGGGTTAAGTGTGGTACCGTAGTTAAGTGTGGCATAAGAAAAGTTCGATGGGGCATGAATGTGGGCGGAGAGATGTTTACGACAGTTGGAAATGAAGTGTGCAATTATGTGTAATCGGATAATATTGCGTTCGCGAAAAAAGTGATTACAAGAAGTAGGGCAACGTATTACAGGAAAATTACGAAGGGAACGTTTGAAGTAGACTGGGGAGCCGTAGAATGGACGCTAAATCATGTATAGTCTGGAATATCACCCTTTTCTATTATTTTAACGAAACAAATGTAACCTAATGGTAAAATAACGGCGGTTTGAAAGCAATTGAATCGATTTCCCAGTGGAAAATCTGTGCGGAGAAAAGTCTCTAATAATCTGAATGAATACTATTTCCAAGACATAAATTACCTTTACCTTTAAAAATGTGAACGTTGGGCAACTATGCCCATATTTAGCAACTCTCTTATTTCTGTCAGTTCGATTACGGCTGGCAAACCACCTCGCTTCATTCTCCCTCATCCACCGAATCATTTCGTTACCTTGGAGATCTGTCGCGTTCCTTACGTTCGATACATTATGCCGAAATCATATCAGTTGTTTGGTCTCTGTTGAATTCACAATGGAATCTTGGAACATTACTTTATCTTTTCTTCGTTTATTTATATTTTTAAGGCGTCTCGACATGCTACAGTGGTGTTTTCTCCGAATACCCATTTTCATGGCGTTAAGTTTCATTTCGTGTGTCTGCCAAAATCAAATACTTCGCAACAATAGGCTAATTCCGGTTTTTCAATAATCGTTTCCAATATTATTTTTTTGCGCTCCTTTACCTTTGACCCCACAGATTGGACTTTGTGTTTAATTCACAATTCCTTTGGTTTTTTTATGCTTCTTGAGACTTCATCGCTATTCAATAGCTAACTATCAATCAGTTCATTAGTATTTGACTTTATAATATATGGCGTTATTCCCATTAACCTTTTACAAAACACACATTACTCTATCAATATATATTCCTCTCGGATGCCGAGTTTCATACTGTTCCTCTGCCGCTACGAGGACTCAAACTCCTACCAATAGCAGCGCGTCCGGATGACTATTTTCCCGTGGGTTTTACCCGTATCACAACTTTCCCTCATCCTATCCCTGCTTCGACCCTAATCCTGGTATTGGCTGAGAAAGACGTATAATGCCATAATGCCTACTCTATCTCCTCACACCTTTAACCCCCAAAATTAAACTGCTGCGTTTCATTATTCCGTGTTATTTACATGAATCAGGCAAGTAATTATTTATATAAAACTTTTTTAACTGTGTAGTGATCCTGAAATGAAATTTTTTTCCCACTCGCTTAAATTTCTTCCGGAAAAGTTGTCAGATCAAGTATTTTTGCACAAGTGCTAGTGCAGTGAAGATATACTACCTTGATCAAAAAGTTCCCGGAATTTATTCAGAAAATTAAAAATACAAGTTTATTCATCTAAATCTATATTGTCCCCTTCAAAGTAATCCCCATCGACTGCAACACACTTATGCCAGCGCTTGATCCAATCCTCGAAACATTTTTTATATTCGGTTTTCGGTATGTCCATCAGTGCTTCCTGCGATTTTTCCATTACTTCCTCTCGGCTGCTAAAACGCGTTCCCCGTAATGGTTTTTTAACTCGATTGAACAGAAAGAAGTCACAGGGAGCCAAATCAGGTGAATTCGGTGGCTGTTGGATGGTATTTGTTGCATTTTTCGTCAAAAAATTACGAATAATGATAGCACTGTGCGACGGTGCGTTATCATGGTGCAAAATCCACGAGTTTTCTGCCCACATTTCTGGTCTCTTTCGGCGAATTGCTTCACGCAAACGTCTCATAACGCCCAAATAATACTCTTTGTTTACTGTCTGGCCTTCTGGCAAAAATTCATGATGCACTACACCGTTGTAATCCATGAAAACCGTCAGCATTGCCTTCTTTTTTGACTGAAAACGACGTGGTTTTTTTGGTCTCGGCTCATTTGGTGAACGCCATTCACTTGCCTGATGTCTGGATTGCGTGTCGTACTCATAAACCCACGTCTCGTCTCCAGTAATGATCCTTTTGATGAATGTGGGATCGGATTCAGCCTCGCAAATCATGTCTTTTGCGACGTCAACACGGTCTCTTTTTTGCATGAAATTGAGGTCTTTCGGCACCAACTTTGCTGCTACACGACGGAAACCCAAATCATTAACCACAATGTCTTGGGCGGATCCATAGGCAATGTTCAAGTCCTCCGCTATTTCTCTGATGGTTAATTTGCGGTTATTGACCAACATTTCTTTTACTTTATCAATTTTTTCACCGACTTTCGATGTCGATGGTCTGCCACTGCGTTCATCATCTTCGATTGACTCACGACCACTTCTGAACCGCTCGTGCCACTGGTAAACGACCGTTTTTTTTAGAGAATCGTTGCCGAAACACTTTTCCAACATTTCCAACGTCCGTGCGCCACTAAATCCGTTTTTTACGCAAAATTTAATACAAGTTCGTTGTTGCAAATTTAAATCCATTTCTGCAATTGTAAAAAATCGCCAACACACACAGAGATAGATGTACTCTTGGCTACGTAACTTTTGCAAATGTCAAGTTATGACACTAAGATTTAAAGGGAATATCAACAACAGATGTACCAATTTAACAAAAAAAAACAGAACTCAAATCGGAACGATGAGAGCGCCACACGGTGGTTATTCCGGGAACTTTTTGATCAAGGTAGTATGCCCATATATACACATGTTTTCTTCCACTTTAACAAAATTCAAGGGCATAGGTTGAGAAATAAGTGCCACGCGTATTAGAATTTAATTCACCATATCTTTTGCTATTCCAAGCACTAATCGTCAGATCTGTTGGCGTGAATACCCATGGAAAGGTTTGCCAATGAATAGCATTAAGTTGTACAATTCACAGTTTTCATTTGGGCACATCTTTCGCAAATAATGGTAACGAGATAACATCACAGCTTTTATGTCTTATCACTTCCTTTGTACAATGTATACATGTCTAAACAGTCTCAATAAAAGGAGAATTAATTGAGAAAAAATCTATTTCTTTATTTAAAAAAGCCTATTTGTTTACACTAAAACAGCCCACCATGATCCTAAAAGTAAGGTTTCTCGAAATTCACAGGTGTATCGTTTGCTGCTCTCACAGCAGGATAATAAAGCGATGTCTTGCAAATTTAACCTGCATGTTAAACCATTTTCCTATTCACCTACATAATTCACGTATTCCTGCTACCTACTTTATCGCTTAAAGATACATTATTTGCGTGTCCAATTCTATTTATGTTAATCACATCTACCCCGTTTCCGCGAGAAACCAACTCTTCTACAAAGTGCCTTCAAGTTCAAAGTTATACCAATTTTTTCTCCGGACTGGTACCATGAATGTACTGGAGGAGGATGTGATTGACAGTCACTGACCATTGAGTGAGACATGCAGTTCCGGTGATGTGATATTGAAATAGTTCGCGAGTGCGGAAGTTCGGAAAAGTGCCAAGGTCAAGATGTTCGTGCTAACTTTGCAGGTGACTTACAGGGCTCGAACGCGCAAACGATAACCCAGTTGTCCTAATAAGGTCATAGCTAGAGTTCAAACTTGGTCTAGAGTTCAAACTTGGGTTTTGGGTCCCTGAAATATGAGCCCAGACCTCCCAGCAGTCAGTCAGTGAGAAAAAGGAGAAAGCGATGAGGCGGCCGCTGATGATGGCCTCCATTCGGATAGAGAGGACTTTGACGATTGTTTCGTTGAAAAGTGGAAGGGATATGTATTTGTCAATGGAAAGTGCAATGGCAACTAAGGCCCCATTACTCTAGGTAGGTTATATTTCTTAAAGTATTGCGGGACCTCTCCGTTAGGGTCAGATGTCTCTGCAGCCGCCTCGCTCAAGAATAGATACTGCGCGAGCAACCAATCGTCTGGCTCCTAACCTTCGACCTATCTGTCATGGATGACCCTACCAAGAGCAGTTATCATTGCTCCCGCCAGCTCAGCTCGTGGTGTCATCACGATGCACGAGCCCTTCTGCTGACTCAGGTTATTAATCCTTTGGGAGGGACTTAGAATGTTATCACGATCCTGATGGTAGGGAAATGATTAAGTATGAAGCGAGATATTGAGAGAGGAAATATAAATGCTTTAGGTCAATGCAAGGTAAGCCAGAAGGAAAGCGGAAATTTCTGGAGTGATGGTTATGGAGTAAGACACAGCAGAGGGAATGTTAATTTTTAGATTAGAATTAGAATTTCGATTCGATATTGTTGCCACCCCTCAGATCATAGTATAGCAATAATTTACTTCAGTTTAAGATTGAAAAAGATAAAATAGGTAAGACGGAATGGGCAGTGGACGTTGTCATGCCGCTTTTGCGTTCTCCGGTTGGTTGAGGAATCATTTATTTGCGCTGATAATTTTAATGCAGACTCTCTGGAAAACGTTTTTCAAATAGTTGCTATGTCAAATATCTGTCACTGGGCGGTGGGGTCGAATCGAAGGACATTTCTTGGGCTTTGGGCTGGCCACCGCTAGTAAACCTCCGCTCCCCAACGTGTCGAGGGTTCATCCGCCTTTCGGAAGGAGTCGCCGTGCGGCAGAATACGGAGCGGTTCATCACGCCTGATGGACGATATGTGTGCGTTGATTCCCAGCCGCCCCTCCACCCACCGCCGCACTCTCTCCTCCTCCGCTCGTCCTCCCTCTCCCTGCGATCAACACCTTCGTGCCAACATCGGTTGCGGTTTTCATGCTGGCGGTCAGCGGAGGATGCTCGGTCGTTGAGTTGGGGAATTAATTATAAGCGCAGGAGGCAAGGGTGCGGGGAGGAGGAGCCGCCGAAATTATTCCCCCGCCGGCGGATCCTCGGGAGGTTGGAGTGTTGTGCTCTCTGGGGGATCCGGGGGCTGATGAGAGATAAGCGGTTGCCTCGCACACACCGTGCGAATTTATTCTCCTCCAACCCCTCTTGGCCATCCACTCCGCTCTCTTGCCACTTGGTTACACGCTCCCCCTCCCCTTCCTCCTCACCATTAAAGGCAGCCCTCGGAGCACTCACTATTTCATATGGCCTCTCCCGGCTTAAACTCTTGTTTGCCCCTCGTAATTTTCTGTTCGATCCTTCGTGCTTTTCATCGCCCCGTCCCTCTCCAACCGAAATTCGTCTTCCGGTTTTTACCGTTCCCATCCCACCACCGCGCCCGCGGAAATACCAAGCCACCTCCCCGTTCCTCCTCCACCGGCCACTCCCGTCCTTGTGGAATCTCAAATAGCAACTTCCCATTTCCCTCCTTCTCAATTAGAACTTTGCTTGCGTTTAAACTTACTTTCCTCCATACAGTCACATCTTCTACTGCATGTTCCCTGCTTTCACTTCGCCCTTACGACGGCATAATGGAATCAGTTGATTCATACGGTGCAAATTTCCAATTTCCACATCCTTCCCTATTTCTTTATTTACTTCTCCACTCTGCGTGTCTTTGTCATTGATTTCCTATTCTCCGTTGAATGCTTCACTCCCCCCGCAGCTCCACTCCGCCCTTTCAGAAGAAATATGTCCCCACCCGAGTGGACATTTTCTCTATCCTATTTTCTAATTGCTGCGTCTATTTTCCTCCAACGTACTGACAAAATGCGTAAACTCTCCCTATTCGTTGCTAGTGCTTAAAGATTCTCTGAAAGGTTTCCCACCTCAGCATGAATGTGGCAGCGCTATCCAGCAAAAGTTGGTTAGTGTCGTTGCGCAAGTGTTGAATGGTATTCGCCAAAATTTTAGTCATTTTGGACCCTCGGTTGTTGCTTGACAATCATTTGAGTAATTCGTCGAGAGGTTTCTTGTGATAATGGAAAAATTGAGTAACAAGCTGCCATTGAATAGCTTTTTTGAAAGACAACGCGCCTAAACAAATCAAATGTACTTTGCACTCTGCAGCATCATTTACGACCGTGACATTTACTTCAGGTGAATTTCAACGTGGCTGCACCCGCTGCTTGGCTGATGATTAGAGTTTGGGACGGCCGGAAGTGAGTCTATCTGTGATCGGGTGGGATCAGCGTCGCGGCGAGGGAACGGGACCACCAGAGAGGATGCGCAGATTTCCCCCTTACTCGCAATGCGCGCTTGTTTTCGGTGTTCTCCGCCGGCGCTTCTCTTGCACCGCACCGCTCTTCGCGCCCACGCCTTCATTGGCTGCCCGACGACAGCGCTTCCCCTCGGCCATGTTATGCGAAGCATAGCGCTTGGTGCCCTTATTATTAATTTATGGCCTTTGGCTTAAGAGTGACATCTATTCATTTTACACGGCACGTTAATTAATATAAAATTAGAAGAGTAATACGCTAGAATGTTATCCTATCAACCTGATAATAGGAATATAAGGATAGGGCTATAGGCAAAATTATGAAACGCATAGCTATACGGTAGGGCGTGAAGAATATTTCTAAAAACTGTGATCTTTTACATTCAAATATCAACAAGTACTCCGCGATCCACCAAATTGATGAGAGGCAGAGGATGCCAGCACCTTTATGGGAACGGTAAGGGATAATAAGAAGGACATTTTAGGGGTTAAGTAAGGGGTAAAACAACCTCTTCAAATCCTGGAAGTGCGTTATTTGTTATTGCTCAGTTTCGAATTCCATTTACTTCACCATTTCGAAATGTAATCTAAATCTTGTTCGTGATCATACTTTCGAAGAGATTATGCTGAGCAAGTATTTTTTTAACATTTACCTCTTTGTCAGCGGGAATGACATCGTTGCAATCCCTCGAGCAAGCATCGGTTTGCTTGCCTCCCTTAAATATGGCGAGGACTCTTTAGAGTCACTGCCCGAATACTAACACCCTTGCTTACGTTTAAAATCTCGCAAGGCGCCACTTAATTGTCTTTAAGTTTCAACTGTGGAGACATCTATACTTGTCCAATAAGTGTTTGTGATCCGAGGAAGATCCGCTCTCCTCAACCTTTGAGTGTCACATTCTCTGCTTTCGAAGCGCTTTGCTTACGTCATTTTTTTGCCACCAGGGGTCGCGATTTGTTTTAATGTCTTTTGTCTTTGTCTTTACGGGTAGGGCTGGATTCTGCAATTCTCCCTTACGTAATAACACTGGCCAAAAGTGTCCAAGCATGTTCGATTCTGGAATTACTACACACGAATTTTGAATATAAATTCCTTCGAATTTAATTTATCGGCAAAATATTCGAATTCAGCTTGATGGTAGAAAGTATTCATTTTGGCGCTGTACTTTTTTTTTATTTTTACGTCAAAGTCGATATGAATGGATTTATGGCCCCTCAAACCGCTTTCGATAGCTACGCCTGGTTTGATCTGTCGTATGAAGTAAATTTTTTCCACGGGCTGGTATGCGTTCGACTTCATTGAGTGCATTAGGTTTCTGGCAACTTCCGACTGTTGTCGTAAGGACATGACTCGCACGTGCAGCATCCGGCCTGCGGGGGGCCACGGGACCCTAACCCTCATGTACCCTCACCGGGCAATGGTCAAGGCCGGACTCGCCTCGACGTCACTCCTTAAGGATGAATAACGAGTACCGCACCTGCTAAGGACGGTATATAAGGAGGGCCCCATGCCTAAGGGGGGGTAGTCTTGAGTCTTGAGTCTTGAGTCTTGTGTCTTGCCTCGCATAGGATCGTTAGTTAGGTCGTGCTACCAGTGCGACCGGCCGGCGACCGTGTAGAGGATCGTTGATTAGGGCGTGCTCCCAGTGCGACCGGCCAGCGACCGATCGTTGATTAGGGCGTGCTACCAGTGCGACCGGCCAGCGACCGATCGTTGATTTGGGCGTGCTACCAGTGCGACCGGCCAGCGACCGTTCGTTGATTTGGGCGTGCTACCAGTGCGACCGGCCAGCGACCGTTCGTTGATTAGGGCGTGCTACCAGTGCGACCGGCCAGCGACCGTGAAGACCAAGCAAGGTTTACTGACTTATTCCGTGAGTGTACGTGGATTGTTATAAGTCATGCAAGGGTTTTACTGTTCTTATTGTATGTCGTGTGGGTGTCTCGACAATAAATGTATTTAAAGAGTAAGATATGACTTCATACTTTATCGACCCGTCGTTCCCCACCTATGTCCCCCGCGACACTGTGGAGGTCTCTAGAAGTATATATTAGCTTGCGATTGAATTACGATCGCAAAATGTTACCGTAAGGTTTTTCAATGTTGTTATTACCAAACATGTGTGGTCTGCCGGCGAAAATAATTTTTGCATCCACCACTACTTTGCTAATCTATCACGTCTGTCGCGTGGGTACACTGTGAAGTCAACTGCTCACATTTCATCATGCCAACATGTTCCATATCTATGACAATATCAGCGCTATTACCTTGGATGATATTTTATAGGTCCTCGCTTCTACTGTAGACGCTTCCGGAGTTTCACGTAAGGACAAATAGATTAATTTTACCAATCGTGTTTGCGCATCGTACGCGCTACCAACTGCGACGCCTTGGCGGTCTAATGAATCTCCAAGGGAACGAGGTTTGCATGATAATATGAGAGGATAACCCAGAGATCAACCAAGCTTGCTTCATTTTCCCGATAAAAGCGCAACAATCTTCAATTTAAACCCTCTACACGGCTGAAGACGAGCCATCCACCAATCATCCTTTGAAGAGCGTGGTATCTTTTCACGTCCGCGCCCTGAGGCGTCGTTTGTCCGCACTTGTGTTGCAATTCGGGTGCGGGAGCAAAGTTCAACAGGGACACTTCCCAAAGGACAAACGATTTTACGTGACACGCTTGGTGTGAATTCATCTCTATCGATGCAGTTAGCAATGCGTTCTTTGAGTGATAATTTATCGCCGAGTGGGTTCGCATGCCGAGAAAATCCTTGCCATTTCAGCCGACGTCATTCCGGCACTGAGTTTTATTGGGGAGAGAAAAGTCTTCGCCTCGCATCCCCGAGTGGATTCGGGATAAAATGCGAGAGATTAACACCGCCAACAAGCAATATTGGCTGCTTCGACTCCAAGAGCCTTAAAAAATTAAATTGATTTTAACAATGTAATTTGGTGAAATGGTCGAACGTAACAATTATTACGTGGGCGTGTATGGCTGCGTGTGGAAGAGAATTTTTGGTGAGAAAACGTGTGTTAAGATTCATGCATGACCTAATATTTCCTTAAGTGTATTGTTGCTACCCTTGCTCAACCCCCATAACCTTTTCCCACCCCCCGTTCGTTGTAATGTGTAGTGGATGAATACATCCACCGCGGGGGCCCTGCTCCTCTAGGGAGGGGGGGGAGAGGGGGCGGGGTCGCTGCTGCCACCTGCTGCCAACCCCATCCTTCCCCTCCCCTCTTCTTCACCGTTCTTCTCCGAACTCAACCCCCCCTCTTTGCCCGTGGTTCCTCTGGGAGGGGGCCGATTCTCTTCCATCTTGTTTACCACTCTAAGGAAGAGGACTCCGTGGTGCGTGAAGTGAAATACGTGTTTGTTCGCTCTGGGCGTGCCTTCCGAGTGTGCCTCTCCTTCTACCCTCCCTTCCTCTCCCCACCCTCCCTTCCTCTCCCCACCCTCCCTACCCTCCCTTCCTCTCCCCACCCTCCCTACCCTCCCTTCCTCTCCTCACCCTCCCTTCCCTCCCCCTCTCCTTCCTCGGGCCTCTTTGATTTCAAGACGAGCGATTCGACGACCGGGGTCGGCTCCATTCGCCAGCGGCATTTCATATGAATCTCGTCGAATAAAAAACGGTTCTCTAATCACTGTCAGATACAAGTATGATTGCATGACTCCTATTTTTAGATTTAATCAATCTTCGAGTGTGTTTAAGAAATCAGAGTCCGAATTCGACTAAACCACCATAACCTTAGCTCGTTCACTATAGGAGTGCTGCCTAACATCGACATTTGATATGCTTCCCTGACTTCTCGCCTTTTAAATTTTCCCAATCAGTAGTCCCCTTTCGCTTGCCTCTTCTATAACATATTCTCGGTCCAAATATGTTTTTCTGCTTGAATAGTTCCTGTCCTGATAATTGCAAGCAAACTTTTGAGCCATAAAATGTAACCAAGTGGTTTCTATTTTTTCCCGAGGACGATTTTTTTTGACAAAATTCACTCCTAATCCATTATGAACAGGATTGTTTTTATTTTTCCACATAATTTTCTTTTAGTTCAATACGCCGCTTCCAGCGTTTCTCCTACTTTCTCCATTTCTCCAAATTTCTACAATTTTGGAAGGCCCTCTAAACTGGCATCCGTGCTTGCGATGACGTCCTCGTTTGGTGTGTATCATTTTATTCCAAACTGTTTTTTCGTGTTTGGAAATAAAAAAAAATTCCTGAAGGCCCAAACTTGTGAATGCGGTGGATATTGTAGTCATTGAAACTTTAATTATGTAATATTCGCCGTAAAAATTGCGCAAATGAGCACCCGTGCATATCTTGATGAAAAAAATATTTTTTTCACTAAATGAAGGATTTCTTTCTTCATTTGTTTCCTCGAATGGAGCAATAATGACGCGTTATCCTCTCCATTCATCACTTTTTTCTTCTGCGAGTAATGGATCTGGATGATTCCGCGTGCATCCCAAAATATCGCGGCCGTCATCCAGTCGGTCGATTTCACCGCCTTCGCCTTCTTCGGAGCCGGATCGCATTAAGGAAGCCATTTATTCGACCGTTCCTTCGCCTCTTAAGTGAAGTAGTGCAATCAGTTTTAATCCACAGTGGCTATGCGTCGACGCAGGAACTCATCAAAACGTCGACGGGCTAACCAACCTCCGAATCGACGGTCACCACATTGTCTTAAGTTTCCTCTGCAAACAAACGCGGCGCCCATCTCGCCGAGTTTTTTGTGTACTCAGGCTGTGTTCTCATTATTTCGTGATTTTTGATTCCTTGATCACTCAAAACCATGTCGTGGAGTTTCTCATAGTGGAGGAAATGATTCCCACTGGACGTTATGTATGACGTTCATCGTTAGTAATCTACGGCCGCATTTAAACTCATTTACCCATTTGATAACCTCTTAAATGTCAGTTCTTGGAGTATTGAATACTATTAGGACGTTTTCATGGATATCAATAGATGTTTTAATGTTAAAATCGTAAATATATGATTTCTATTTGAGACTTTAATTACTCTAATTGAATTCTTTGTGTAATCTTATGTTTTATGTAATGAGAAAAGCTTACCTTAAACGTTGTTTATGTGTGCGGTCTTCGGTGCATTGACTTTATTGATTTAAAAATTGAAAAAATGTGAATTATTTCAGAAAGCCTTATATTAAGACATCTAAAATGTTTTTTAAGCAATGGACAAACATTTAACGCTCTCTCTATATGCTAGCGGTGGCACCGACGGATCTTCTCTTCTGCGAGTTATCGGGGCCGAGACGAGCCATTTTCCTTAGTGACACAGTTCGTGGTCACGGTCACTGCGACGCAGCTATTACGGTTTGTGGTTCCTCCAGAACTCGCATTTGTGTTGACACGGTCATAATTTTACCGAAACATGTCACTCCCTCGTATCGTAATTGGTATGCGGAGATTCGTTTACCCTAAGAAATCCGACTATCTTCAGTATTCACCCATGATTCTATTATTTTATATGGCTTTGTTTTTCTCAGCTAAATCAGCCCAGTCGCCATACTTCTCCGGTAATCCGGCGTGCGCCAGCGTCCTCGTGTTGGAAAGGTTGAGGAGGTTGATGGAAGGGACATTTCACTCTAAGAAACAAGTTCTCCGTTATTTTATGGTGCGTCCATCATTTCCTTTAGCCCTTATCGCCTTTTTCCCCAAGTAAAATTAACCAAATCAATACTTCAAGTCATCATCACCGGCATAAGGCTAAGCTATTTGATGGAAGAATTTCAAATTCATTTATATCCATCATCAATAAGGAGATGGTTTATTATCTAGGCGGAGTAAATGCTTGACGTAGTTATGTGCTCGTAATTAAGTTCTCAATTTTTGTTAACGGGTAGGAGTTTGTGATTGAATTTTTATGTGTGAAGTAAGAGCTCAATCAACCTCTACTTTAAATCCTGATGAGTGGTGCTTTTAGCTATCAAATTGAAAATAAATTTTGTGTAAAACACGTCAAGTACTTCCATTTCCAAACAGTTACTCAGCCCAGGGTCTAAAGTTCTGAATAGGAATGGGATTACGACCCGTCGCCGCCACCCATTCACTCGAGTCGTTTCCAGGGATAAGATTTAGATGTAGACTGAAGATGTATAAATATGATGCATCGTGTGCAGGGCTCGCCACGCGCTCAAACGCAGCCTATTAATCTTTATCGTGCAGTCGCCGGGAAACGCTCTCCTTTCACCCCAGCAAGGAATACACTCCCATCCGCCTGGGGCATAAATTATTCATCACGAGGGCAACGCGGCTAACTTCGGGAAGGAGCTGTCGAATGGAGGTTGGGTGTGAGGGTATACGGTGTAAGGGGAGGAGGAAGGGGCGTTTCCCGCAACCCCCTGGCTTCCTTCAACAATTCAATGAGTCAACTTTTGAGCTCGACTTTCCCGATCGAGAGGGGGGAACGGGCCACGGGGACCCAGTCCCACCCGAGGGAAGGTGTTTTCCTCGGCTAGAGGGATGGATAAGCCGCCCGATTGTCAAGGAGTTCAGCCAATGTGGTTTTAAACGCAAGTGGTTCTCACGATTATATAAAAAATATTCATTATATATATATATATATATATATATATATATAAAATGATTATTATTAGGTAATCTACCGGTTAAGGTAGGTTTTTGGATGGACACAGCTTCTAATAAATATATTGTGATTCATAATAAAAACTTCGTTGCAATTTTCCACAGTTAATTCAACTGTGCAAAATTGCAACGAAGTTTTTATCATGTCTCGATTCCACATTATCACGCCTGCCTCTTCACTTTTCGTATTTTGTGATTCCTAACATAATACAAACTCCAGTATCCTACTCTGCATCAAGTCCCTCTTCATCTCTGAGTACTTTCTTCCTCCATTCATCCCGTCCAACATCCCTATCTTATTCCTTCCCTTTCCTCGTTTGCCTAACATTCTCCCCTCATTTACAGTCTTCAACATCCCGCTGCCGGTCAATACCCCCTTCATCCACTTTTCCTGCCTCCATAGGATTTCTCCCAACAAACCCCTCTCTTCGCCCACCATACCAAGTACTTCCTCATTTGTTTTCTTCTCTGTCCATTTCACCTTCTCCATTCTTCTCCACACCCACATTTCAAAAGCCTCCAGTCTACGTCTATCCTCCTGCTTCAATGACCACGTATCCACGCCGTGCATAGCTACGCTCCCTATCAAAGTTTTTACGAGTCTTTTCTTAACATCCTTATTCAAAGTCCCTGTCATCATCCCCTCCTCGTGAAAGCCTCTTTGCCTAGCGCAATTCTTCCTCTTACGCCCTTTTCTTAAACCTTTTTCGAAATCTATCGCGATTTCACCCTTCTTCTGCAGACTTATCATATCCTCGCACTGCGTCTTCCACCATGCTTCTTTTGCTTTATTTGTTTCCCGCCTCAATTAATATTTTAATTCTTTGTACTTCATTATTCCTAATTCTGCATAAACATTCCTCCATTTTCGCCGCTCATCCATCTTTGTAATCATCTGATCCGTGATCCACGGTTTCCAAGTCCTTTAGCGTTAACGGTTCCAATAGTGTCTTTTGCGGCTGTTGATATCCCTTTCTTGATACTTAGCCATTTTTCTTCGATAGTACTAAGCTCTTTATCATCCTCCATGATTTTCTCAACCGCGTGTTGTATTCCTTCCTTTTCAAGCCTTTTAATGCTTCTACATTCCATTTTCTAACTCGCCGCCCCTGCCTTATATTTTTGAAACGGACGCTACAATTCATAACAACTAAATTGTGGTCAGAGTCCGCATCCGCTCCCGGGAAGCTGTGCGAATTTATCAAACTGCTCTTAACCTGTGTCTAATCATGATACAATCTAGCCTTTAATAGCCAATAATAACCTTTCTGAGTCACCTTGTATTTTCCATGCATACCTGCGTCTTTTATGGTGTCTTAACCAAGTGTTGGTGATAACTAACCCCTGTCTCCTGCAGAACTCAACTGCTTTCTCCCCGCGGTCATTCCTCTTGCGTAAACCGTAGTCCCCGACCTCATCACCATCTCTTCCTTCGCCTACCGTCGCATTCCAATCCCCCATCACTATCAAATATTTCCCTGCAGGAACACATGCGATTATGTCCTTTATCTGGTCGTATATCCTATCGACCTCTTCTTCTTTATGGTTACTCGGTGGCATGTATACCTGAATAATAGCCAAGTTAGTCGGTTCTGCTTTTATCTCTATTAGTAATAATCTATCCGTTGCCTACCCTATATCGACTACGCTTCTTCGCTAATGATTGCTTAGGGGATGATCAGTTTGGGTTTAGGAAGGGGAGAGGTACGCGTGATACCCTTGCAGTAATGAAATTATTAATCGAGAGGAATATAGAACACAACCAGGAAGTATTGGCCTGTTTCGTAGATTTCGAAAAAGCGTTTGATAGAGTGAATTGGGAAAAACTAATGAGTGTATTGCAGAAAATAGGAATAGATTGGAGGGAAAGGAGGCTAATCCGCAACCTGTACGGGTTGTCTGTCCCACAACATGTCTCAGACTGCTCAGTTGCGGGTGGGAAACGGGGAGTCCGGTTGGGCAGTGTTAGGAAGGGGTGTAAGGCAGGGTTGTCCATTATCACCGTTGCTGTTCAACCTGTATGCAGAGGAAATGATCAAAGAGGCATGGGAAGAACTGGAGGTAGGAATGAAAGTGGGCGGGGAATTCGTAAAATCATTTAGGTTTGCTGATGACCAAGCTTTAGTTTGTCAGTCAGCCAAGGGGCTGCAAGCATTGCTGAGTGAATTGGAAATTCAGTGCGACAGGTGTGGGATGAGAATCAATATTAATAAAACAAAGGTTATGCGATTTTCTAGAAAGAATAAGGCCAAGCTTAACATTAAAATAGGAGGGCAAAAACTGGAGCAGGTAGAACAGTTTACGTATCTCGATAGTGTTTTGGACCAACACGGTCAAAGTAGTAGGGACGTAAGGAGAAGAATTGCGCTAGGCAAAGAGGCTTTCACAAGGAAGAGGGAGTTGATGACGGGGACTTTGAGTAAGGATGTTAAGAAAAGACTCGTAAAAACTTTGATATGGAGCGTAGCTATGTACGGCGCGGAAACGTGGTCATTGAAGCAGGAGGATAGACGTAGACTGGAGGCTTTTGAAATATGGGTGTGGAGAAGAATGGAGAAGGTGAAATGGTCAGAGAAGAAAACAAATGAGGAAGTACTTGGTATGGTGGGCGAAGAGAGGGGTTTGTTGGGAGCAATCCTATGGAGGCAGGAAAAGTTGATGAAGGGGGTGTTGACCGGCAGTGGGATGTTGAAGACTGTGATAGAGGGTAGAATGTTGGGCAAAAGAGGAAAGGGAAGGAACAGGGTAGGGATGTTGGACGGGATGAAGGGAGGAAGAAAGTACTCAGAGATGAAGAGGGACCTGATATACAGTAGGATGATGGATTTTGTGTTTTGTTAGGAGTAATAAAATATTTGTTTGGTAGTTGTGTCCATCCAAAAACCTACCTTAACCGGTAGATTACCTTAAAAAAAATATATATCTATATATATATATATACATATATATATATGTATATATGTATATATGTATATATGTATATATGTATATATGTATATATGTATATATGTATATATGTATATATATATACATATATATATATACATATATATATATATACATATATATATATATGTCCCTCCCCGGACTACAACCTTGACGTGGTGGAAGGGCTTGTGCGTTCCGATGACCCCTAGAGCTGTACTGGCGGGAGTAATAAAAATTGCTCCTGGTAGGGTCACCCATGCCAGATAGGTCGAAGGTTAGGAGCCAGACGAAAGGTAGTCCACGCAGCGTCTGTTCCTCAGTGAGGCGGCTGCAATGGCGTCTGACCCCAGTGGGGCGGCCAGTAAGTGATGGTGTCACGTTAAAAACACTATTGAGGAAGGCAACGGGAAACCACCTCAATTATCATTCCCAAGAACAATGTGATGGACAATAGAGATATTTTGAGTCCTGGCAACCACGGGGCTCGGCCCAATCGGACGTGTGTCGTGCCCGGCAGCGGGGGAGGCAAGGCTTCCGCGGTCGTCATCCCACGAAACCCTTGGAAGGGAAAACCAGCAGCAGCAGGACAGAAGACGCAGGAGAAGAAGACCAAATTAGTTAGAATAGGAACGTGGAATGTTAGGACAATGATGAGGACGGGGAAATTGGAGAATGTTAAGCGAGAGATGGAAAGGGGAAATATAGATATTTTAGGTCTATGCGAGGTGAGATGGAAAGATAGCGGGGATTACTGGAGTGATAAGTATAGAATAATATACAGCGGTGGGGACGAGAGCCAACGAGGGGTCGCCATAGTATTAAATGAAGAGGTAGGAAGAAGCGTAGTCAACATAGAGCAGGTAACGGATAGAATACTACTAGTGGAGATAAAAGCAGAACCGACGAACTTAGTTATTATCCAGGTATACATGCCACCGAGCAACCATAAGGAAGAAGAGGTCGATAGGATATACGATCAGTTAGAGGACATGATTGCATGTGTTCCTGCAGGGAAACATTTGATAGTGATGGGGGATTGGAATGCGACAGTAGGCGAAGGAAGAGATGGTGATGAGGTGGGGGACTACGGTTTAGGCACGAGGAATGACCGCGGGGAGAAAGCAGTTGAGTTCTGCAGGAGACAGGGGTTAGTTATCACCATCACTTGGTTCAGACACCACAAAAGACGCAGGTATACATGGAAAATGCCAGGTGACTCGGGAAGATATCAGCTAGATAATATCCTGGTTAGACACAGGTTTAGGAACAGTGTGATAAATTCCCACAGCTTCCCGGGAGCGGATGCGGACTCAGACCACAATTTAGTTGTTATGAAATGTAGCGTACGTTTTAAAAAGATAAGGCAGGGGCGGCGAGTTAGAAAATGGAATGTAGAAGCATTAAATGGGTTGAAAAGAAAGGAATACAAACAGGCGATAGAGAAAATCATGGAGGACGGTAAAGAGCTAAGTACTATTGAAGAAAAATGGGAATGTATCAAAAAAGGGTTGTCTAAAGCGGCAAAAGACACTATTGGAACCGTTAACGCTAAAAGGACTCGTAAACCATGGATCACGGATGAGATGATTACAAAAATGGATGAGCGGCGAAAATGGAAGAATATAAATACAGAATTAGGCAAAATGAAGTACAAAGAATTGAACAATAAATTGAGGCGGGCAACAAATAAAGCAAAGGAAGCATGGTGGAAGACGCAGTGCGAGAATATGGAAAGTCTGCAGAGGAAGGGGGAAATCGGTGCGCTTTACAGCATAGTTAAATCTTTATCGGGAAGTAAGAAAGGGAGATCAACGATAGCAGTTAGAGATAAGGCCGGTAAGGTAATAGTTGACGCAGGAAAGATCCAAGAGAGATGGAAGGAATATGTAGAAGACCTGTATAGTAAAGAGCTTAGACCAACAAAGTTAGACATTGAAAAGGAACATGACGTAGAGGAAGATAGCTTAGGTCCAGGCATACTAGACAATGAGATAGAAAGGGCATTAAGGGAGATGAAACTAAATAAGGCCGTGGGGGTAGATAACATTCCCGTGGAACTTTTGAAATGCTTGGGAAAATGTGGGAGGAAGAGGCTATATGGGCTGATCCGTAGTATTTATGAGGAGGGAATCTGGCCGGAAGACTTTGTGAGATCAGTTTTAGTTCCTATTCCGAAAAAGGTAAAGGCCACGTCATGTGAGGACTATAGGACAATTAGTTTGATATCCCACGCAGCTAAGGTTGTTCTCAGGATCATAAACAAAAGGATAGAGAGTAGGGCAAATGATTACTTAGGGGATGATCAGTTTGGGTTTAGGAAGGGGAGAGGTACGCGTGATGCCATTGCAGTAATGAGATTATTAATCGAGAGGAATATAGAACACAACCAGGAGGTATTTGCCTGTTTCGTAGATTTCGAAAAAGCGTTTGATAGAGTAAATTGGGAAAAACTAATGAGTATATTGCAGAAAATAGGAATAGATTGGAGGGAAAGGAGGCTAATCCGCAATCTGTACATGTCTCAGACTGCCCAGGTGAGGGTGGGAAACGGGGAGTCAGGATGGGCAGTGTTAGGAAGGGGTGTAAGGCAGGGTTGCCCATTATCACCGTTGCTGTTCAACCTGTACGCAGAAGAAATGATCAAAGAGGCATGGGAAGAACTCGAGGTAGGAATGAAAGTGGGCGGGGAAGTCGTAAAATCAGTTAGGTTTGCTGATGACCAAGCTTTAGTTTGTCAGTCAGCCAAGGGGCTGCAAGCATTGCTTAGTGAATTGGAAATTCAGTGCGACAGGTATGGGATGAGAATCAATATTAATAAAACAAAGGTTATGCGATTTTCTAGAAAGAAAAAGGCCAAGCTTAACATTAAAATAGGAGGGCAAAAGCTAGAGCAGGTAGAACAGTTTACGTATCTCGGTAGTGTTTTGGACCAACACGGTCAAAGTAGTAGGGACGTAAGGAGAAGAATTGCGCTAGGCAAAGAGGCTTTCACGAGGAGGAGGGAGTTGATGACGGGGACTTTTAGTAAGGATGTTAAGAAAAGACTCGTAAAAACTTTGATATGGAGCGTAGCTATGTACGGCGCGGAAACGTGGTCATTGAAGCAGGAGGATAGACGTAGACTGGAGGCTTTTGAAATGTGGGTGTGGAGAAGAATGGAGAAGGTGAAATGGACAGAGAAGAAAACAAATGAGGAAGTACTTGGTATGGTGGGCGAAGAGAGGGGTTTGTTGGGAGCAATCCTATGGAGGCAGGAAAAGTTGATGAAGGGGGTGTTGACCGGCAGTGGGATGTTGAAGACTGTGATAGAGGGTAGAATGTTGGGCAAAAGAGGAAAGGGAAGGAACAGGGTAGGGATGTTGGACGGGATGAAGGGAGGAAGAAAGTACTCAGAGATGAAGAGGGACCTGATATACAGTAGGATGATGGATTTTGTGTTTTGTTAGGAGTAATAAAATATTTGTTTGGTAGTTGTGTCCATCCAAAAACCTACCTTAACCGGTAGATTACCTTAAAAAAAATATATATCTATATATATATATATACATATATATATATGTATATATGTATATATGTATATATGTATATATGTATATATGTATATATGTATATATATATATACATATATATATATACATATATATATATACATATATATATATATGTCCCTCCCCGGACTACAACCTTGACGTGGTGGAAGGGCTTGTGCGTTCCGATGACCCCTAGAGCTGTACTGGCGGGAGTAATAAAAATTGCTCCTGGTAGGGTCACCCATGCCAGATAGGTCGAAGGTTAGGAGCCAGACGAAAGGTAGTCCACGCAGCGTCTGTTCCTCAGTGAGGCGGCTGCAATGGCGTCTGACCCCAGTGGGGCGGCCAGTAAGTGATGGTGTCACGTTAAAAACACTATTGAGGAAGGCAACGGGAAACCACCTCAATTATCATTCCCAAGAACAATGTGATGGACAATAGAGATATTTTGAGTCCTGGCAACCACGGGGCTCGGCCCAATCGGACGTGTGTCGTGCCCGGCAGCGGGGGAGGCAAGGCTTCCGCGGTCGTCATCCCACGAAACCCTTGGAAGGGAAAACCAGCAGCAGCAGGACAGAAGACGCAGGAGAAGAAGACCAAATTAGTTAGAATAGGAACGTGGAATGTTAGGACAATGATGAGGACGGGGAAATTGGAGAATGTTAAGCGAGAGATGGAAAGGGGAAATATAGATATTTTAGGTCTATGCGAGGTGAGATGGAAAGATAGCGGGGATTACTGGAGTGATAAGTATAGAATAATATACAGCGGTGGGGACGAGAGCCAACGAGGGGTCGCCATAGTATTAAATGAAGAGGTAGGAAGAAGCGTAGTCAACATAGAGCAGGTAACGGATAGAATACTACTAGTGGAGATAAAAGCAGAACCGACGAACTTAGTTATTATCCAGGTATACATGCCACCGAGCAACCATAAGGAAGAAGAGGTCGATAGGATATACGATCAGTTAGAGGACATGATTGCATGTGTTCCTGCAGGGAAACATTTGATAGTGATGGGGGATTGGAATGCGACAGTAGGCGAAGGAAGAGATGGTGATGAGGTGGGGGACTACGGTTTAGGCACGAGGAATGACCGCGGGGAGAAAGCAGTTGAGTTCTGCAGGAGACAGGGGTTAGTTATCACCATCACTTGGTTCAGACACCACAAAAGACGCAGGTATACATGGAAAATGCCAGGTGACTCGGGAAGATATCAGCTAGATAATATCCTGGTTAGACACAGGTTTAGGAACAGTGTGATAAATTCCCACAGCTTCCCGGGAGCGGATGCGGACTCAGACCACAATTTAGTTGTTATGAAATGTAGCGTACGTTTTAAAAAGATAAGGCAGGGGCGGCGAGTTAGAAAATGGAATGTAGAAGCATTAAATGGGTTGAAAAGAAAGGAATACAAACAGGCGATAGAGAAAATCATGGAGGACGGTAAAGAGCTAAGTACTATTGAAGAAAAATGGGAATGTATCAAAAAAGGGTTGTCTAAAGCGGCAAAAGACACTATTGGAACCGTTAACGCTAAAAGGACTCGTAAACCATGGATCACGGATGAGATGATTACAAAAATGGATGAGCGGCGAAAATGGAAGAATATAAATACAGAATTAGGCAAAATGAAGTACAAAGAATTGAACAATAAATTGAGGCGGGCAACAAATAAAGCAAAGGAAGCATGGTGGAAGACGCAGTGCGAGAATATGGAAAGTCTGCAGAGGAAGGGGGAAATCGGTGCGCTTTACAGCATAGTTAAATCTTTATCGGGAAGTAAGAAAGGGAGATCAACGATAGCAGTTAGAGATAAGGCCGGTAAGGTAATAGTTGACGCAGGAAAGATCCAAGAGAGATGGAAGGAATATGTAGAAGACCTGTATAGTAAAGAGCTTAGACCAACAAAGTTAGACATTGAAAAGGAACATGACGTAGAGGAAGATAGCTTAGGTCCAGGCATACTAGACAATGAGATAGAAAGGGCATTAAGGGAGATGAAACTAAATAAGGCCGTGGGGGTAGATAACATTCCCGTGGAACTTTTGAAATGCTTGGGAAAATGTGGGAGGAAGAGGCTATATGGGCTGATCCGTAGTATTTATGAGGAGGGAATCTGGCCGGAAGACTTTGTGAGATCAGTTTTAGTTCCTATTCCGAAAAAGGTAAAGGCCACGTCATGTGAGGACTATAGGACAATTAGTTTGATATCCCACGCAGCTAAGGTTGTTCTCAGGATCATAAACAAAAGGATAGAGAGTAGGGCAAATGATTACTTAGGGGATGATCAGTTTGGGTTTAGGAAGGGGAGAGGTACGCGTGATGCCATTGCAGTAATGAGATTATTAATCGAGAGGAATATAGAACACAACCAGGAGGTATTTGCCTGTTTCGTAGATTTCGAAAAAGCGTTTGATAGAGTAAATTGGGAAAAACTAATGAGTATATTGCAGAAAATAGGAATAGATTGGAGGGAAAGGAGGCTAATCCGCAATCTGTACATGTCTCAGACTGCCCAGGTGAGGGTGGGAAACGGGGAGTCAGGATGGGCAGTGTTAGGAAGGGGTGTAAGGCAGGGTTGCCCATTATCACCGTTGCTGTTCAACCTGTACGCAGAAGAAATGATCAAAGAGGCATGGGAAGAACTCGAGGTAGGAATGAAAGTGGGCGGGGAAGTCGTAAAATCAGTTAGGTTTGCTGATGACCAAGCTTTAGTTTGTCAGTCAGCCAAGGGGCTGCAAGCATTGCTTAGTGAATTGGAAATTCAGTGCGACAGGTATGGGATGAGAATCAATATTAATAAAACAAAGGTTATGCGATTTTCTAGAAAGAAAAAGGCCAAGCTTAACATTAAAATAGGAGGGCAAAAGCTAGAGCAGGTAGAACAGTTTACGTATCTCGGTAGTGTTTTGGACCAACACGGTCAAAGTAGTAGGGACGTAAGGAGAAGAATTGCGCTAGGCAAAGAGGCTTTCACGAGGAGGAGGGAGTTGATGACGGGGACTTTTAGTAAGGATGTTAAGAAAAGACTCGTAAAAACTTTGATATGGAGCGTAGCTATGTACGGCGCGGAAACGTGGTCATTGAAGCAGGAGGATAGACGTAGACTGGAGGCTTTTGAAATGTGGGTGTGGAGAAGAATGGAGAAGGTGAAATGGACAGAGAAGAAAACAAATGAGGAAGTACTTGGTATGGTGGGCGAAGAGAGGGGTTTGTTGGGAGCAATCCTATGCAGGCAGGAAAAGTGGATGAAGGGGGTGTTGACCGGCAGTGGGATGTTGAAGACTGTGATAGAGGGTAGAATGTTGGGCAAAAGAGGAAAGGGAAGGAACAGGATAGGGTTGTTGGACGGGATGAAGGGAGGAAGGAAGTACTCAGAGATGAAGAGGGACCTGATATAGAGTAGGATGATTGATTTTGTGTTTTGTTGGGAGTGATAAGGTGTTTGTTTGGTAGTTGTGTCAGTCCAAAAACCTACCTTAACCGGTAGATTACTTAAAAAAAAAAAAAATATGTATATATATATGTATATATATATGTATATATATATGTATATATATATGTATATATATGTATATATATATGTATATATATGTATATATATGTATATATATATGTATATATATAATGGTATATATATATGTATATATATATGTATATATATGTATATATATGTATATATATGTATATATATGTATATATATATGTATATATATATATATGTATATATATATGTATATATATATATATATAAAGGAGAGTGTTTGTTTGTATATATGTAATTTGTTTACTCTTTTGCTGTCATAGAAACAGCATTTTTCCAACTATGCCAGCAGGATACTTTTGCAAGAACACTATTGTATTAAGAATTGCCGAGATATTATACGTGGAATACATCAAGGAATGTCTTTTGCAGAAGAAAAATGGGCAACTTTGATCCTGAGAATAATATTTATTCATGTGACGCATTGGGCCGAGTCTACACAGTCCATCCTAACAACGCCGAATGTTATTTTTTAAGAATGCTTCTACATACCATTAGAGGACCTCGCTCATTTGCAGAATTAAGAACGGTAAACGGAGAAATATGTGAGACATTCAGAAAAGCTTGCCAGAATTTAGGGTTGCTAGAAGGAGATCAACACTGGGATGACTCATTGCGAGAGGCCAGTTTGATTTCTCTTCCAGGACAAATCCGAATTTTGTTTGCCATCATAATAACCTCCTGTAATCCATCTAACCCAAAAACAATATGGCAAAAATATAAAGACTCAATGAGTGAGGATATACTGGCTAAAGTTCGAAGTGAAAATCCTACATTGGATATTACGTTTAACTCCGACATTTTTAATAAAACTTTGATTATTTTGGAGGAAAAGTGTATCACCATGGTTAACAAGACTTTAGTGGTACTCGGTCTTTTTGCACCTGTACAAGATCAACAGGGTGTATTTTATCCAGATTATATACGTGAAACTAGCTACAATGTCTTAGACTTAGAAGCATACATCGCGGATAAAAAGCCACTTCTTAATGAAGATCAGAAATTCGCGTACGAAACAATAATGGATCAAGTAGATAAATAAGAAGGAGGTATCATTTTTCTTGATGCTGCTGGTGGCACGGGAAAAACATTTTTAATTAATTTAGTTCTCGCTGAAATCAGGGTTCATGGAGAAATTGCTCTAGCTGTTGCATCTTCAGGTATTGCAGCGACATTAATGGAAGGAGGAAGAACAGCCCACTCTGCCCTTAAGTTGCCACTTAATATTTCCCGACAAGAAAATCCCACATGTCATATAAATAAAACAATCTGCCAGGCACAAGTTCTTATAGAATGTAAATTGATAGTATGGGATGAGTGTACGATGGCTCATAAAAAAATATCTTGAGGCCCTCAACGCAACACTTCAAGATCTTAGAGGAAACTGCAGTTTAATGGGAGGAGCTCTGGTACTCCTGTGTGGAGACTTCCGTCAAACTCTGCCTGTCATTCCAAAATCGACTCCAACCGATGAAATTTATGCCTGTTTAAAAAATTCTGTTCTATGGAATCATGTCCAAGAAATTAGCCTTAAACAAAACATGCGAATCCTGTTAAGAGATGGGAATGCTCAAAATTTTGCAAATAAACTTTTGGAGATTGGAGAGGATAGATTAGTTATTGAAGCATCTGGTATGATAAAATTGTCATCAGATTTATGTGTATCGGTGAAAACTGTCCGCGATATGATACAAGCAGTCTATCCTAACGTTAATCAAAATTATAAAAATTTAGAATGGTTGCGAGAAAGAGCCATTCTTGCTCCTAAGAACGATGATGTTAATGAAATTAACAAGGAGATACTAGCCATACTGCCAGGAGACGTGATTGAATATAAATCGGTTGATACCGTAGTGGATGCTGACGAAGCCGTCAATTATCCAACAGAATTCCTAAATTCACTTGATCCAGCTGGATTGCCGCAACATCGCATTATACTTAAAGTAGGATCTCCAATCATTTTATAGCGAAATTTAGATCCACCAAAACTCTGCAATGGGACACGATTGTGTGTGACAAAATTAATGAAAAATATAATCCAGGCAGTCATTTTAACTGGAAAAGGAAAAGGTGAAATAATTTTTATTCCACGGATACCTCTAATCCCAACTGATCTTCCCTTCAACTTTAAAAGATTACAGTTTCCAGTCCGGCTAGCTTTTTCAATTACCATTAATAAATCACAGGGACAGTCTTTAAAGTTTTGTGGGGTTGATCTAAGATCGCCATGTTTTAGCCACGGGCAACTTTATGTTGCTTGCTCCAGAGTAGGTT
>NW_027286852.1:1775000-1785000 GCF_022747635.1 Hetaerina americana | reverse complement strand
GCACATTCATTTCTACAGGGTTCGTCCGGAAAATAAGTGTACTGAGCTCAGGAAAAAAAAATATTATTTATTAAATTTATTGTGTAATGTATGTATTTATTATGTTTAAATTTATTTAATTATTTATTAAATTATTTATTTAAAAAATTGAGCGTCCCATTCCTGGAACGCTCCCGCGAAGGCATCATCGGGAACCTCTCGAAGACACGTCGTCACGGCCTCTTTGACGGCGTCCATAGTCCCGTATCGCGTTCCTTTCAAAGATCCACGTCTCGTCACCCAAAACAACGTTCTCTAAAAAATGTGGATAATTTTTGCAGTGATCCGTAAGTTGTGTCGCGATTTCCAAACGATTGAGTCTTTGATCGTCACTGAGCACTTTCGGCACCAACTTTGCACAAATTTTTCGCATCTGTAATTGCTCCCTAATAATCTCGTGCACTATTGTTTTTGGCACATTACACTGCTCTGCTATCATCCGAACACTAAGACGACGATCAGAGTTCAGCACATCGCGAACTTTTCGCACATTTTCGTCGGTGAGTGTCGTTGATGGGCGTCCAGGCCGTGGTTCGTCGTCGACCTCTTCTCTGCCCTCCACGAACATCTTGTGCCACCGAAAGATCATGTTTCTGGACATGGCTGACTCCCCGTAAGCCTGGTTAATCATACCGACAGTTTCGGTAGACGATTTCCCAAGCTTTACCGCAAATTTGATGGAATGACGCTGCTTCGGCATCGCGCTCCGTGACGTGGGTCGAGCGTGGAGGTTCGCGTTAACAGAGCTCCTCACTACACCACAGCTCAGAGCCGACTGCCTTTTTCAGCGTCGCTTGCCAACATACTCCTCTCCAATTGCAGCCCGTCAGAGCGGTGCTGGGCGCGCCTGGAGCGGCGGGAAAAAATCAGTACACTTATTTTCCGGACGAACCCTGTATATGATTGCTCGACCCTTTTGACAATAACTCCACCTGCTCTAGTTTTCACCCTTATATCTAGAATAACATTTTTCTCTCCCAGAAACTTCATTAACATTTTTATTTATAATTCATCTAATTCTATGCCAATTACATTGATATACAAATGGATTATAAAATGATAGCTACACCTCGGGTCAATGGATAAATACATTTTCATCAACCGCTAATCAAATGGATTCCCCGCCCACTTTTTTCGCATCTCCATGTCTTTCCATGTCACTTTTACCATCGCCTCTACCTTGGAGAGAAATGATAATTAACTATTGTGATTTCCTCTATACTATTTTTATTCACACGACCTGGGTTTCCACACTTCGTGTCGTCTTCAGGCGGAAATCACATGCATGTCCATTCCCTCTAACGTTGAGCACAAAGGCTCAGAGTAAACAACCCTCTCATACCTTTCTGCCTAACGCTATCCATCTTTACTCTTCGTCCGTCTCACTTCTCTGAGTAATTCAGGTTGCGGATAAGCGATTTTATCCCTCCAAGAAACTCCTATTTCCGTCTATACGTTTGCTAGCCGCCCCCAGTTCAAACTTTGGAATCTTTTTTTCTAAATCTACGAAAGAAACCGACAGATAGTGACCATGATTGAATGCTTTGTCCTCTGGTTGTGATACGCTTGTAGTCTTGCTGATTTCTCCGTATATCTCCAGGTATTCCTACGCCTATTGTGGCATTTAAGCCAAATTTCTTTACCTTTGAACCTTATCTCCTGCATAGGTGTATTCTTTGCCCCCACAATCATTCCTTTCTCCCAAATCGAGTCCTCTTTCTCTTCTTTTAAGTTTCACTTCACCCACCGTCGCATTGAACTCAACCATCCATAACTCAAATCATCAACGACAACCATTCCTTCCATAACCACCCGGAGTGCTCTGCCATTTTTCCAATGCCCCGTCTCCTTTCACCTCCCCTCTTTGCTATGTGTATCTGAATAATGACCCAGTTCGTAGGTTCAGCATTATATTTACCTTCAATGATCATAGTAATATATTATTAGCCTGCTCTGTCTTATTTCCGTTTATTCTGAACTTTTAAATTGAACAATCGTCATTTTATTGCTGGTTCTCGTCCCCTCTGGTGTTGTTGCAAAGCCCCAATTGCTCCATTAACCCCCGCTATCCTTACATTTCATCTCACTTCAACCTAATTGGCGTATCTTCATTTCTACTCTCAATCGCCCAATTTATATGTTCCATGTATCCATTCCGTTATTTTGTTCTAACTTTTCCAATCTCTTTTCCATTTGGATTGGCTTTGTGGGCCGAATCCCGCAGTTGCCAGGGCCCACATTTAATTCCGTGACCATCATTACCTCGTGTGAAGGCTGAGGTGATTTTTCAATGCCTTAATCAGTGTTGTTTTTAACGTGATGCCAATGGGCTGACCTCCTGGGGTCAGACGCCGTTGTAACCGCCTTACTAAGGAATTGACGCTGCATGGATTACCTTTCATCTGGCTCTAAACCTGAAACTAATCTCGTATGGGTGACCTTAAGTCATCGCCCCCGCCAGCAAAACCTTGGTGGTTACCAGAAAGAAAACGTTCTTCAGCCAAGGCAAGGTCGCAGTCCATGGGGAGATTTCAGTGCATTACTTATGTGTATAAAGCTGGTACGCAATGGCATCTCGGTTGCATTCGACATTCTTTTTTTGTTGATCTTAAAATCATGGCTATTGCGTTTCATGCTCCTTTCTCCTTCCTAATTCAATCCTATCTTTCCCAAGGTGCTTTTCTCTGTGGCCTTCTGTGGGTGATTTTTGGCATGTGACCTTTGCTGGATGTGAAATTGAACTTGCAGTCCAACAATAAATCCTCTCCCCATGTTCTCGTTTTTGGGATCAAAGTGGACCGAAGGCAATCCTTCTTATATCTCAACTGAATTTCTGCTGCGAGTTCATCTCCTGATGCTGTCCAGTTGCACACAGCTGATTCTGAGTCGGGTTTTAATGTCAGAGACCGCAGTGCGTGTGGGGGAGAGTACATTTGGCAAGCTAGGTTGACGGGAGGAAGAAAATAGACACGCTGGACGGGTGAAGTGGGTTTGAGGTGTTTAAGAGGATATATAGCAGTTTGGGCGTCGTTTTACGACTGGCTTATGTGTTTTGCATAAGTTGGCCTCCCTCTCTATCGAACACCTGCCTACTCTTGGCAGACCACCGGTCATAACATCCTCTCAGTGGAGAGTCAAAGCGGTCTTCCCCGGAATGATATCCCTCGATAAATCGCCCTCTTCCCATGAATTTCTTTTCCTTATCTAAGAGTTCTATTGCATATTATGTTGTAGGCGCCGCCGCAAACTGCGGCCAGCTTTGGTGGCGAGAAAGAAAACCAGTGAGGGGAGAAAACCGGCGTTATTCTGCCGCTGGTTTTCGAGAGAAGTGAGTGGTGTGTCGTTTGCGGTGTTCCTCCTTCCCCTTCCCGGCCCCCAATGCCACCCCCGGGCCACACCTTCCCCGAGCCTGCCTTGTCCACAGGCTGCCGCACTCCATGGCGCAATCAAGGCGCTGCATTTGCACGCGGGAGCTAATGAAGTTTTATGCGCCCGGGCATAAATTTCGCCGTCGGTTGGAGAGAGGAGGTTTTTGCTGGCGTCTCTATTCGCGCGGCCGCTTCGCGAGGCGCCAGCAAGCGGTGAACCTCCTCTCCACTCCTTCCCCGCGTCCGCCCCGCCCTCGCGTCGACCTCTGAGCGGCGGCCGCCTTGCCAGGCCCAACCCGGAGAGTGGTTCCTCTCTTTCTTCCTTCCCACTCGGGGATTTGCCCAATGCATATATGAAGGAGCGCTCTTGTAACTCAAGTGAGCTGTCATGCACTTTAGAAATGTGTATTTCAATAATACACATTAATTTGTGATTTTTCCTTGGTACATGATTTATGAGTCCTTCGGGGTGAATCATTTGTTTGAATGTCACTGTGACTTTCGGACTTGCCTTCTGCATTGCATTTGCTACTCACAGGATGGAATACCTCATGGTAATCCGAAATTAGGTATTGCTCGGTGGTTACCGGGAGCATCTAAAGCTTCCCATTCTTGTATTTGCTTCTTTTCTCCTGTATTTTTGAGAAAATGCACTTCAAATCATTGTTATTATGTCGCTTTACTGTGAGCGCGAAATATTTTCCGGAATTTCAGTTATGATACTAGGGACATTACTTGTTAATTGTATTTTTTGAGAGTTTCCGATCTATTACCTAGACTCCACGACCAGCCTCGACCCCCATATGATTTCATCACTTACTCATTTACCCTGCCAATTGCATTCCTCGGCATTTTTGAGGATTTTCACGAAATGCTTGTTTAGATTTGAGTTATGAGTTTCGCAAGCATGGAGTTAGAGCAGCTTTGTGGGTAGAGAGCGTTCGGCCACGGACCGCGAAGGGACCAGGGACCAACTTGCGGGTGACGATGCCATTCGACAATCCTTCCTATTTCCCGTTCTCTGGTGTTTGTATAATTAATCGCAGCCGAGGAAGGAACCTTAGTTGCGGTACATGAGTGTTTCCTCCTGCGGTTCATTGGATGGAGAGCGCCGAGCTATTGGCCTTTGGGTTCGAATTCCGTTCGAATACGTCTGAATATTGACATCACCAGTTTCGCTGCCCACGCTGTGTTATATATTTCCGGGTAAACAGATCCCTATGGAACACCGCAGGAGGCACGCACATATTTCCGGGGTTTCTCATCTCCCTCTTCCAATTATCATTTGTGTGGCGATACTTAGATGGCATCTCATTGCTTCGAATGGTGATTGCCCACTTAGGGTTTCTGTATACTTTTATAGGGTGATGGCGGATGCAAAAGTTTCATCTAAGTATCCCAAAAGAAATGATGAACTGATTGTTGATAATTATACGTTCATTTTTAACCGCTGTGCTCTGATTAACTAGGTATTAATTTTTCGTATGCAAAAATGTTTCTTTTTCGATTTTTTGGATACTTTTGTTGAGTTTTCGAATACTTTTGTTGAGATTAATCGCTAAGGAGGTCAAACCATATATTCAGGTAAAATATAATTACGGTCTAAACATTTTCTAGATTAAAATAAATGCATACTCCCTTCCCGACAATCCTGCGCCCTTCCTTTTCAGGATCAAGCGGTAATACCCTGCCATCTTTGCGTCTCCAATTTTCACTATTTTTGCCAAAAACACTTAATCTTCATTGTAATTGTGCTCAACGTGTGAGTATGTCCTCAGGGGTGACGCGCACCCCGCATCAGATTCTGAATGACCTCCACAGCGTGAGGAGAAAATTGCTCGCAAATAAATATTTTTATACCTCCGGTTCCTTGCAAACGTTTTTAGGATGGCTGTGGAGACATTGAAGATGACGATAGTCCCGGAGGCCCCAGCTCGTCAACACCCGGTCACAACGTCACAAATGACTGGGCAATCACCGAATGACCTTCAGAGAGGTTGTTGGCCACGTTTAGTAATAAACATTAATGTCGACCAAAAGCATTGACACTGTTCTGGAGTCGATGACTAACCAGCACTGCTCAAACGAGTCGCAACCGGCGATGAAACACTGCTTCCCCACGTTACTAAGGGCGTCAACGTCGTGATACCCTGCCCGGGCGACTCATAGGTCCAGGGTTCGATTCCCACCCAGGTGGGTAATTCTTCCAACTCAGGCTTGGGAGTATGTGATTGCCTATACTCGGTGTATGTAAAATGGTTAGACGCAAGAAGGGACTATTGAGTTTCATTCTCGCCTCGATTAAAGTCGTTAGACAAAAAATACACGTAAATAAACATACAAATATTTGAGGTCCAAGCTGTGGCCCGTCTCCATGTTATCCCAAAAGAAAAAGCTTCCTGGAGGGCCACGTTCGAGAATATCTAGTCAAGTTCGAAAGAATATGGTTCTCCTGACTGACTTATTTGATTACTCGGCGTATTGCGCCGTAATGTCTCACGGTAATTAGACGGAACGGTTGAAAAGTATGCTATACGGAAGTTTGATCGCATTTTCATGATCGAATCTGAAGAAAACCCGAGGGTTCATGGCAAAAAAGCTTACGGAGAAGTCACCTCTTCACAACCTGTTTGCCTTCTTGTCCGAAAACAGCGTCTCAACACCTCGACCTACGCATTCCGCCTTCTGGTCACGTCATCCGGCGACTTTTTTCTACTCCCGAAGATAAATCGTGATAGGATGATGTTTTGCCAACATTGAGGAAGAGAGTTGGAATCGTCACTGGCAAACCGAAATTTACTTTCCAGACCTGTTCCGAAAATTGGAAACGGCGCCGGCACGTGTGTGTCGCGTGCGTGCGATGGGGACTCGATCGAAGGGATCGACGCATTAAAACGCGCGACCCGCGCTCTTGCTAATGGATTGGGTTGCCCCGCTCGTGTTTTCACTTGTTCGCTGAATCTCATTACCCGTCCTGAATATTTTTCTCTTCATCCCTCCCACTTTAGCTCCAAGTTCTTAATTCGGCATTTTGATATTATATTGGGTGTGGAGATAAATTTGGCGGTGTGTTCACCGGATTCGTTTCGCGAAGACCAATTCTCGCCATTTCATCACACCTCAATGTCGTAAATGTCGAATAACTCTCTCTCGAGACTTAAACACCCGTCGCGCCCGAGGTCCCATAAAAGTGTTCAGGGTGCTTCCCTGTCGAAAACCATATGCGGTGATATTTTACCGGCCTACCGAAGGTGTCTCCCCATGCCCGCTCTTGAAGCAAATCGGCCAGTCAATTTGCTCAAGTACTGACCTTGGAGTGGTCAGCTTCTGGGGTTCTACTTGTCCATTGTGGCGGCAGAGTGTTTTGCACAGCCTGTGTGCGCAAAAGGCGTAATGGGGGCGGTCAAGTAGGTGGCGCTCGGAGAGATAAGGATGGTTGGCGCTGGCCCGCGGGGCGCACTGGGGTGGGGAGGAAAGATAAAAGAATACAGTTTTTGGGAAGTTGGCCTGGACAGTGAAAGACTGCCAGGAAGAATAAAAAAATGGGGAGGAGTTCCGTTGCCCTCGCAGCCGAGAGAGGGGACGAGTGCGGCGAGGGTGAATTCTTGGGGATAAGAGATGCCATTTCTCCGAGGAAGGACGTTGATTGAGGGGCGGGGGAGAACGATGAGGCGAGGGGGCCGCGAGTGCGTATATAGCCCCAACTGGTGGGCGGGGGAAATTAATATGGGGCTATTGCGGCAGATACGAGCGCCCCGCAAATATACAACCATTGGACTTACTGTGGACGTTTACCAATAATACAATCGATGTTTAACAGTAATATATGAGTACACATTGCAAATTGAAGGATAGATTTTTTTAAGGTAATCTACCGGTTAAGGTAGGTTTTTGGATGGACACAACTACCAAACAAATATTTTATTACTCCTAACAGAACACAAAATCCATCATCCTACTCTATATCAGGTCCCTCATCATCTCTGAGTACTTTCTTCCTCCCTTCATCCCGTCCAACATCCCTATCCTGTTCCTTCCCTTTCCTCTTTTGCCAGACATTCTACCCTCTATCACAGTCTTCAACATCCCACTGCCGGTCAACAACCCCTTCATCCACTTTTCCTGCCTCCATAGGATTGCTCCCAACAAACCCCTCTCTTCGCCCACCATACCAAGTACTTCCTCATTTGTTTTCTTCTCTGTCCATTTCACCTTCTCCATTCTTCTCCACATCCACTTTTCAAAAGCCTCCAATTTACGTCTATCCTCCTGCTTCAATGCCCACGTTTACGCACCGTACATAGCTACGCTCCATATCAAAGTTTTTATGAGTCTTTTCTTAACATCCATACTCAAGGTCCCCGTCATCAACTCCCTCCTCCTCGTGAAAGCCTCTTTGCCTAGCGCAATTCTTCTCCTTACGTCCTTACTATTTTGACCGTGTTGGTCCGAAACACTACCGATATACGTAAGCTGTTCTACCTGCTCTAGTTTTTGCCCTCCTATTTTAATGTTAAGCTTAGCCTTTTTCTTTCTAGAAAATCGCATAACCTTTGCTTTATTAATATTGTTCTCAAACCATACCTGTCGCACTGAATTTCTAATTAAATAAGCAATGCTTGCAACCCCTTGGCTGACTGACGAACTAAAGCTTGGTCATCAGCAAACCTAAATGATTTTACGAATTCCCCGCCCACTTTCATTCCTACCTCCAGTTCTTCCCATGCCTCTTTATCATTTCCTCTGCATACAGGTTGAACAGCCACGGTGATAATGGGGAACACTGCCTTACACCCTTTCCTAACACTTCCCATCCCGAATCCCCGCTTCCCACCCGCACCTGAGCAGTCTGAGACATGTACAGGTTGCGGATTAGCCTCCTTTCCCTCCAATATATTCCTATTTTCTGCAGAATACTCATTAGTTTTTCCCAAGCCACTCTACCAAACGCTTTTTCGAAATCTACGAAACAGGCAAATACCTCCTGGTTGTGTTCTATATTCCTCTCAATTAATAATCTCATTATTGAAATGGCATCACGCGTACCTCTCCCCTTCCTAAACCCAAACTGATCATCCCCTAAGTAATCATTTGCCCTACTCTCTATCCTTTTGTTTATAATCCTGAGAACAACTTTAGCTGCGTGGGATATCAAACTAATTGTCCTATAGTCCTCACATGACGTGGCCTTTACCTTTTTCGGAATAGGAACTAAAACTGATCTCACAAAGTCTTCCGGCCAGATTCCCTCCTCATAAATACTACGGATCAGCCCATATAGCCTCCTCCTCCCACATTTTCCTAAGCATTTTAAAAGTTCCACGGGAATGATATCAACCCCCACGGCCTTATTTAGTTTCATCTCCCATAATCCCCTTTCTATCTCATTGTCTAGCATGCCTGGACCTAAGCTGTCTTCCTCTACGTCATATTCTTTTTCAATGTCTAACTTTGTTGGTGGCAGTTCTTTACTATACAGTTCTTCTATATACTCCTTCCATCTCTCTTGGATCTTTCCTGCGCCAACTATTACCTTACCCGCCTTATCTCTAACTGTTAGCATAGGTCTTCCCTTCTTACATCCCGATAACGATTTAACTTTGCTGTACAGCGCACCGAATTCACCCTTTCTCTGCAGACTTTCCATATCCTCGCACTGCGTCTTCCACCATGCTCCTTTTGCTTTATTTGTTGCCCGCCTCAATTTATTGTTCAATTCTTTGTACTTCATTTTGCCTAATTCTATATCTATATTCTTCCATTTTCGCCGCTCATCCATCTTTGTAATCATCTCATCCGTGATCCATGGTTTCCTAGTCCTTTTAGCGTTAACGGTTCCAATAGTGTCTTTTGCGGCTTTAGACAACCCTTCCTTGATCATTTCCCATTTTTCTTCGATAGTACTAAGCCCTTTACCATCCTCCATGATTTTCTCTACCGCCTGTTTGTATTCCTTCCTTATCAACCCATTTAATGCTTCTACATTCCATTTTCTAACTCGCCGCCCCTGCCTTATCTTTTTGAAACGTACGCTACATTTCATAATCACTACATTGTGGTCCGAGTCCGCATCCGCTCCCGGGAAGCTGTGGGAAATCATCACACTGTTCCTAAACCTGTGTCTAACCAGGATATAATCTAGCTGATATCTTCCTGAGTCACCTGGCATTTTCCATGTATACCTGCGTCTTTTGTGGTGTCTAAACCAAGTGTTGGTGATGACTAACCCCTGTCTCCTGCAGAACTCAACTGCTTTCTCCCCGCGGTCATTCTTCGTGCCTAAACCGTATTCCCCCACCTCATCACCATCTCTTCCTTCGCCTACCGTCGCATTCCAATCCCCCATCACTATCAAATATTTCCCTGCAGGAACACATGCAAATATGTCCTCTAACTGATCGTATATCCTATCGACCTCTTCTTCTTTATGGTTGGTCGGTGGCATGTAAACCTGAATGATAACCAAGTTCGTCGGTTCTGCTTTTATCTCCACTAGTAATAATCTATCCGTTACCTGCTCTATGTTTACTACGCTTCTTCCTCCCTCTTCGTTTAATAATATGGCAATGCCTCTTTGGCTCTCGTCTCCACCG